>NW_010230498.1:102743-107902 GCF_000690775.1 Eurypyga helias
GACTTGAGCCAAAGCTCAAGGGACTCACTATCTTTCCACTGACTGCAACGGGCTCTGAAGGAGATATACACAAGCCAGTTGTGAGGCTGAAAGATGACATGATATTCAACAAGGCAAACAGCATCTCATCTAATGCCAAAACTCAGTGACCCAGTGCTCAAGTGGCTGTCCCAAGTAGTACCGGAGGCTATTTTGTTGCTCTAGTCCTTGTAGGTCAAATTCAACCCTTTTAGTTCAGTTAAGACTAACCCAGTTACCTAGAGTCACAAAGTCCCCCCCATCACTTGGCACAACGGCACACATCCGCAGCAGAGAAGTCCAGCACTGAACCGCAGCAAAACCAGCAGGCAGAAGCGTGGCTCGCTGGCGAACGCGGTGGGACAGCTTGTCGTCACCACTGCTGGCTCTAGCTAACATTACAAATCCTCAATTTCAGTAAATATACAGAACCAAATTTTCCAAAACTATTGAAAGCCAGGCCTACGTGATGGATCCAGGAGGTCCTCTGAGTTCCTAAGGATGGCAGCACACCCCGGCCATGCCTCAATTTCATGATGGATAAAGCTCAGAGATTCATTAATCTCCATCTCCCTCCCTCATCGAGCTGGTTTCTACTAGGAATGAATCCTGGGTGCCTGGAGCAGAACATAGTTCTAGCAGGCCCTGGAAGCCTGAAATCTCCAACCCTCAATTAATTCACACTTATCCATATGTAAATTCAGTGTGAGTGCTGTCAGCACATTTTCCTCATTAGAAATCAACAAAAGTTTAGGGAAACAATTGTTTTAGTAAAGGAACAAATGTAGCTACAGTACTGAATTAAGTCTGTAAAGAGAGAAATCTTCGACTTCAGTGTTTAATTTGCACATCGGTACAAAACTACAGGGCAGCCCAAAGGCATAGCTAATATGAACACATCTTGAACTATGTAAAAGGCAAGACTAGTCACTGATCGTGGAACATAAACCTGAGTACAGGGGAAGAAACTGTTACAGAACTGAATGTGCAGATCAAGGCTGGCCACGTTCACAGTATGTGTGGAGGGACACGCCTGGTTCTGCAGTGGGATGGCCATGCCCTCGCCATGCAATCTGGCGCGCACATGCTGCACTCGAGGGGCAAGCGAGAGGGAAGAAGTCAGAGTCATCTTAGACGACATACAAGATTCACGTCTCAAAACATAGGGCTGACAGTTGGTGCCAGTGCGTACAAGCCATTACAAAAAACGGGGCATCTGCCCCTCATTGAAAACAGGCTTTCATACGCACAGCATGTGACTTAAAATTTGTGATGGCATGCACTGGAAAAGCAGAGTATGGAGAATGCAAAACTGCCTGACTCACATATGCTTCTGGTTCAACATACTTTGGATGCAATTCACTTCACATAATAATCATATCCATTCTGTGAAATACTCTGATGCACCCCAGAATTCAAACAGAATGTTACAGACTGTATGGAATACTAAAGAACTGGTCTTTACCCACATATGAATCACGTACAGTCGCAGCTAACATCCCTCCCTAGCCCCAAGCACCTGACAGATGCCCAAGTTAGACGTGATCAACCTATGCTCCCCCAAATAAGAGCTTCAGAGAGGGAAGTTCTCACCTTGAGTCATCTTCTGGAAGGTTCCCTTACTGTATCTATTCAGAGCTCAGAGAAGTGTTAGGACATATGCTACAACAGGTAGTAAGAATACTTCAAAATGATACTCCGTTATGAAGTGTAGACACAGTGTCTAGAGCCTTTTCAAACCTAAATAACAGCTAATTTGTTCTGAATAAGAAAAAATGCCAGTGAGAAACCCTAGACAAAACCATGGATTATTCATTTAGAGGAAAAAGAACATCCTCTGTGTTACTACTTTTCTACTAGAATAAGTTGATTTAGGAGAAATAAAAAGCATCTGACACAGAAAACCTAGTTTCTTTTGCTCCTGCTGTAGTTAAAACACACTTAGTCAAGAAGCCAAGTTGGACTCACAGCTCCTATACCACACTTCAAGCCAATAAAAATAATGATGCTGGTTTGCAAAGGCTGTAGCAGATGATGCAAAAGCAGAGTGTGTCCTAGCACGAGAACCACAGAGCTCTGCACTCCCTGTGAACACAGAAGTCACAACTCTACCTCACTCTTCTGGATGTGCAAGCAGCGACCTAAGTACAAGCTGCCTGAAAGCGAAGGCTTTCAATACGGTGACTGAACTGGTTCAGATCCAACACTTGGTCTGTTCTGTCTGGTGCGCTAAAAATAAATCCCGAAAGTTGTAGTTGAAGATTTCAACAAGCTTCGATACAATACCACCCTGGTTTTGACTGTGAGGTGGGTGGTAGGACTGTCAGGGAGGTCGGTCGGTTGGTCTGCTAACCCTCCTTCAAATCTGAGAATGGTACCTCACTACAGTTGCCTATAGATTTCAAAAATCAGGAGGCACCATGTTAGCGAAGGGTCATTGGCATGCGCCGTAGCAGAAACTAAACATACAGCTGCGAGGCAAGAGCTCTGGCAGGAGGAAAAGAGCTTTAGGAAGAAAGTGGCACAGGCAAAGCACTATGAAGCAGCACAGTAACATGGTCAAGAGGGGGAATGAAGCACAGGGAGAGAGATGAGGAAATGAGAGTGGGGGTGAGAGGAACAGAAGAAGCAGCACAAAGAGAAAAAATGACAGTAAAAAAAAAAGCATACAAAAGAGAGGAATGTACATCAGGAAAAACATCTCTCAGGAGTAATAATTCTTTAGTAAGAGCAGAAGCCACATGGTTACGCAACAGGACATACTGTTTTCTGTATAGGAAAATTTTATTTAAGCTTATATGAAACCTCAAAAAAAAACCTGTGGGAGAAAAAAAAAGAAAGAAAAAAAAGGAAGGAAAAAGAGTAACATCGTATTTCTTTCAACTTTTAAAACTGCTTTTTACATCATATTTCACCCTCCCCTCCCACCCCCAAGTATTCTCCAGAATGGAATTTTTTTCTTCCCACTCCAGGATTCGGCGTGGGTAGAGCATCGCAGATGCTGCTGAACTCAGAAACCAAGAAACTGATTCATTTTTCCCTTGAATCTTATGCTATCATTTAGACTGGGACCAAGCAACCGTCAAAGGCTGCAAGTCAAAAAGATGATTTTACACAGCTTGTACACTCCCTTGGTCCCAGCGTAACGGCGGTGGAAGAGGAAGAGTAAAGAAAAATGCAGTCCTGAATCCCTGCTAGTTTATCAAATATTTGTTTAAGAATTATTATTTTCCCTCCTGTTCAGCAGACTTATGCCCTACAACTCCGCTGAGTCTTGACTGTTCGCAGTGGGCAGGTTTTCCCCAAGGTGAGACCCACAACTGTTTTTCAACTTCACAGACAAAACTTCTTAAAAGGAAGACAAACCTCATAACAATCCGTCAGCAAAGCCCTTCTGTCTCACTGACCGCGTTCAACAAGTTCGCATTATTTTCTGCGAGTTTCCTTTCATTTCAGCCTCTGGTACTGTATAATCACACTGCTGGGTATCAATTCAGTACTCCGAAAGGATTCTCAGAATAAACTGTAAGGAGTCATATGACAGAAAAGAAGCTGCTCCCAAGATAAGTGATACAGTGTTCATATTTTTGAAAGCTGAGGCCACTTTCCGTAAGAAAGATTCCCTGCTTACTTCATTTTAGACTTTAAAACAAACAAAAGCTCTAACATTTTAAAAGGTTAGACGCATTTTTTACTCCCACTGTTTCTTAATAAAACACCATTTGTGTGGGAAACCAGCTCCAGTGCATACTTTAGAAACAGGCAAACCATTAATTGATCCAACATGTTGGCAGTTTTCGAGAAACTCACTAGGCAAGAACAAGCGGCGCATCTGAAGTTTTGAAACAGCCTGAGCATTACTTTAAGGGTACATAAGTATGCCAAGGTCCTACCACTTTATACTGCTTAGTATATAATCTGTGACACTTAAAGTACCAAGAAGTATAATCTGAACAGCTACTAAACCATGTGCGGGTTATAAAGCACAGTTTTATGAAGCTCAAGAGGTTATGAGTTGCTTGTCTTACAAAACCAATGGAAAATATTGAAAAAAAACCCCAAACGTTTTCCACCAATCCTACCAAAGAAACATGAGTTTGCCCAAATAAACGGTTAATCTCTCAGAGGGGCTGCACACAAGAGGTTCCAAAAGTGCTACTTTTGCTCCGGCAGTATTACAGCATTACAGTTCGGCAACAAATTGTTTTTCAGCACATCCATGCTAGCTAGTTGACTGTGGAAATTTAAAATGCCATTAGAATAACATCCTGTTTTGCAGCCTTTCTGTGTTTGGATTTACCCCTAACTCTGCTAAGATTCAAGTGGCATGAAACAGCTGGGCATGATTAGTTACTGGATGCAAACCAAGCCCAGATTTCACAATAGGTGGCATTTTAGTCCCCATGGCATAGGCTGCCGGTATAAAAGACCAGTGACCCCTGGCAGAAAACACCATCCCTAAATATAAATCTGGTGATCTGTTTTTAAAGCAACATTATTTCAGGTCAAACATTGTTACAAACCCAGCATATTTTTTTTTCGTAGGCATAACCTGAGGTTGTTTGATGACTGGATTTCTGCTCGACGAGGACACATTGGGACCCGAGCACCCACGTGCTGACACGGCGAGCAAAACCGCCATCACAGCGTTCACCTGGGAGAGTGACACCCCACCCCCTCTTCCACCCAGTCCTGGACAAAATGCCTCATGTTCTTACCATATCAGATCCTCAGCATTACTTCTCCATCCCACAGGTCTTACACTATCACAGACAAGACAGTGGACGCTGTGTTCCCTACTTTATTGCACCGCCTGATAAGCCTGCACCATAAACACTACGCTTCTCCTCTTCAGAAGGTCTTAACCCCCCCCGGCACCTGCCGGGGGATCCTCAGGACACTCAGAACCGCGGTACTCCCTAGTTAGGCTCAGGGTCCCATCCGTTCCTCCAACCAGACCCAAACTTTACATCCCCCAAACTTTTCACCCCCCGAGCACCAGCACATCCTTTGCCATGGCAGCACAGAGAGATGCTCCACAGCCCCTGGGATGGGCACACACCGCCAAGCGAGGCCCAGCGTCCACCCTGCTCCCTGCCTGGAGGTGCGAGGACGCCTGCCCCCCAAGGATGCGGGACAGC
>NW_010230499.1:0-13198 GCF_000690775.1 Eurypyga helias
CGGGCATCCTCGGCAGCGGCGGGACGGAGCTTCAGCATCCCGGCACCTTCCGTGGTGTTTTTCCCCTTGGATGGCGATGTGCCCGAGCGCAGGGACACGGTAGCTGCTGGCGTTGAGCATCTCGGTGCCACGAAGAGGAGAGACTCATATGTTTGCTGTAAATATGGCAAATAGCTCATTGCTGCCCAATTCTCCTTGCTAATTCAGGCCACCAGACCTGCCCAGGGCACACCGCAAGGCTCCTGGAAGAGGCAGAGACGGGTACCCACGGAAACACCGCCGATGCTCAACTGAAACCACCCGTGCGGTTTCTCTCCCTTGAGAAGCGAGAACGGAGCATCCTCTGGGCTTGGGACGAGGCCCCGTTGCTCCGTAGGGATCTTCTCCTGCCCGCCGAAGGTCTGCGGGGGACGGGAGACAGAGCTGCCGGGCTCTGCCCCATGACCAACACGAAGGACCCCAAGAGAGCTATGGACCCCTCTCCGGTGACCCCCAGCCCTGCGGTGGGCCCCGTCACCTTCTCGCAAGTTTTCGGGCAGCAGTGCCAGCTGATGGAAGCAGGTAAGGGAACACGCCTGTGTGCGACCTCAGCATCCTCCATCTCGCCTCCTGCTTTGCTGTGTCCTTAATCTCCTCCCTCCCCTGTCATTTCCCATGTTCTTCCCAAAACCTGGTGCTTTCCAAAGGAAAAGTTGGAGTGACCCCTGTTGCGTTTGCCCCCCTTGCCTCAACTTCTCCCCGGACCCACTTACAAGCTTGGTGTCCCGACGGTTACACGCCTGAGGCGAGGGTAGGGACGAGTGCACGTTTTGGGTTAATGTGGCCTGGACTCTGCCTGATGGTGGAAGTTACCACTACGTTCAGGTGTGCACACAACACAGCCATTTTTCCAGTTTCAAAAGAATGGCATTCGAAAAAGGTTGATTTGCTGTTCTGGAGGGTGACTGTTGCAGCACAGAGCATCCCTGGTGTGTGGATCTCTGCTTTGCTATTCAGTTCTACAAAGGACAAAGTGTTCGCCTTTTTCCCTTTGCTTTTCTCGGCTGTTTGTGCTACCGAAGCACCTGGAAGCTCTGTTCCTTTTCCCAGTTGTTTCATGCATATGTAACAGATGGGCCTGATTATCTGTCTCCTGCAGCTTTTGGTTTTGAGGAGGGAACGTGTAACACAACTAAACCCAAATTTCCCATTTTGGCCTCTTCCTTTTCCTCACTTGCTCCCCACAGACGCTCGGAAGCACCACTCCATTAAGTGCCCAGAGCTTGGCTCTGGCATCCTCCTTCATACCTGAGTTCCCAAATCGAATAGATTGGCATAATGAATTATGCACGAGCCGCTCTCTTTTCCTGTCCCTGCTTACAGGGAGCTCTGAGAATGGATGGATTTATTTACTTACGGCCGTGGAGAAAGCCTGTGTTTTCCCAATGATACCACCACTTGCTCTGGATTTCAAGGGCTTGTTTTACTCAGACCTTATTACTGCCTGTGATGGAGAACATATTTGCTAAGCTATAGGCACCAAAGTGTCCTGTAGCCCGCCCTCTCCCCCCAGCCAATGCTGTAACTAATGATATTTGGGTTGTAGTGTTTGTATTTACATGGAGAGATCCAAAATATTACATCACAGTGTTTCACTGCAGATCTCTCCGACTTCTGTTGTGCCTCCTGTAGTGCTTTCACAGGCTGAGCAAGGAGAATGACTCATTAGCCAACAATTACTCAGTTAATCAAGGCTGTGATCGTGCTGCTGCCTCCAAGGACACGTCAGGCAGTTTTTCCAGAGGGTTTGGTATTAATGTTTTGCATCATATGGCCTGGGATCAGTCCAAAGGGTGTGGATCCATGATGCCAGATCTTACACAAAGAGGAGATGTGTGGTCCTGAGTGAGTATTTTGTTTTCCAAATGAGTAAGAGCAACCAGGTGGGAAGACACAGGTGATACCTGTAGTTTTATTTGCTTTTCCTTTCCCTTTCTTACAAGGAAATGCTGGGGGGAAGCCTGTGAATCTCGAGCTTTTGAATCCCTCCTCAACCATAAGATTTTCCTCCTTGGGATGGATCACTTTGGTAGGATTTTCTAGATGTCTCCTCAGGCCTTGAGGTACAAGGTGCTGGGAGGGTGGCTGCCACGAACAGCCCTGAGGTTCAGAGCAAATGATGTAAATGGTGCACGCACACCATCCCGGGTTTCTGTTCTGATGGCAGGGCCGGTATCTGCTCAGCACACCTGAGGGCAGAACTGCAGCCGGTGCGTTTGCAGGTATTTCTGCGTTCACGGGGCCTTGGCTCGCCGAGCCGTCACCGTGCTCTGTTGTTTCAGGGTGAAAGATGCCCCAGGGAAACGGGAGTGGATACAAGTTTGGGACACCAAGCTCCAGTTAGTTCTATCCGATGCCCCTGAACAGATGACATTTGGGATCGAGGGCTCTGTGTTGTGTAGGGTGGTGCAAGTGCCATTACAAACCATAAAACCAGGTCTTGTCCCCTGCGAGTCTTTTGCAACCACAATTTACGAGGAGTTCTGTGGAGTCAAGTTCTTACGGTTGGACTTGATGATCTTAAAGGTCTTTTCCAACCTAAAAGATTCTATGACCTGTACAGGCCAAATTTCACGAGCAAGGCTTGTAGACATGCCGTACCACATCACTGTCATAGGTGACATTTGGGCTTTTTTAACAACGCTGCAGTGTGCTTGAATGATAAAGGTCCTGGCCTTAATTAAATGTCAAACTATGCGCCTGGAGACATGCTGGACTCTAGATAAATCACAGACTTGACAGCACAACTTTCAGGTACCACCTGGAAAGATTTCCTGTTTTCTATAGCTTCTGCCTTGGTTATAAGGACTTTCCTCCTCAAAAGCACCTGCAGAAGAGCTGGGGTCTGGCTGCAGAATATGCCCCGGGTTTTGGGTAGCAGCACCTGTCCTTGCGGGGAGAGAGCAGAGGGTGCGTGGTTCCCCGCTGCAAACATCTGTCCCTCTGGCCTAACACTGTGCTTCAGTAAATTCCTCTGAAGAACAGGTATTGGATGTCTGGAAGTTAATTTTTCTCCTGCCCAGCTGCACGTCTTCCCGTTTGATGGAAGACTTGAGAAGTTTTCTGCACAGCTGATTCTGCATAATTGGCTGATTATTCATGCGTAGTTTTTGTAGATTTGCATAATACCCTCGGACGTGCTATGGTAATGGCAATATTAGTCTAAAGAGTACGCTGTGTATGGCAGCCCTGCTCCAAAGCTGGTTTGCCCTTTGCACAAGCCCTCGGTCTTTATTTAACCTCTGCAGCGCTGTTTCCTGGTACGTTGCGTCGGATGCTCTTTTGAAAACTAGTTTTCTATCTTCCTGTTCTACCCTACCATGCTGCTGCTCCCTACCTCACCAAGCTTACTGTGCCTCAATGCGTTTGGTTGCTGGGGTGTGTTCCCTTAAAATTATGTGTCTTGTTTTTTATTTACGCTGAGCACAGGATCGGTAGACTGCAGCTGGTTTAACTCCCTGGTTTGGGAGTTCACTGACAAGGCTCCAGCTTCCCAAGGCAGTAAATCCTCACTGTTGCAGGCATTAAATTTGCCTGATGCACGAAAAGACGGTTGGTGTCAGCTGGGGACACGTTCACCTTTCCAGAGAGTGTAATTTGAAAAGAGGGACTGTAATTCCTGTCTGGGATTGCTTAGAGAATGAAATTTCTGTTTCACGGGCAAGCCACGCAGGTTCACTGGGTGCTTTTTCACCTGGTCCAACCTTACAAGACTGGAGATTTCCAGAAGGAGGATTTAAGAAAGGGGTGACCTCCATGACACAGTCCAAACTCTTCCCGACCTCAGCTGAAAGTCCTGTCCACGAGGCAATGCTGGAGCATCTCTCCAGTTTGAAACACAAGTTTGAGCTTTACTCTGGCACAGATTCATTATATAAATTTTGCTAAAACCATAAGGAAAAGCTGTAGGATTTTTCCATTTGACAGTTTCTGAATTAAAAAAAACCTGAAACAAACAAACAAAAACGAGAGAGAAAAATTGTCTGGAAGATTTATGATTGGCACTACCAACTTAAAAATGAGTGAGACTAAGACTTGAAGTGTATTTCTCCTCTGCCCTTCCATGAAGTACTGGATATACATAGCGAGACACGATCTCAAGGAGAATTGAGGGCTCTCTTGAAGAATTAGGCTCAGCAAAGAAAACACTTTCTTTTTCCATGGGCAAATTCTAAGCAACTTGTTCAGCATAATGCAGTTTTCTGGACTTATTGCTGTGTAGTATTCTCTGGCTCACTGCTCCATTAGATTAATTGTCATTTTCCATTAACAGTTTTGCTCACAGATGCTGCTGATTTGTTAGACTCCCGATTTTTTTTTTATATCTTGCCAGTTAATTTTCCATTGGTTATGAAATAAGATGTGCCCAGAATAAACAAGAAGGTTTAAGTAATTTGAAAATCATCCAGACTTTAAGATGTTGCCATGAAACTTTTCCGTATTATCTTTCAATTACATATATATTATCCAGGGCGTACAGTTTGTGTTCCACTCTGATAGTTGTTCCACAAATGGATGTTTGGTTTGGCTACTAAATTAAGGACGTGATGCAAAGTTCTCAGGAGTTCTTCTATGGAAATGAATGTAATGTGGCTCAAAGCTTTTGCATTTGCCCCCTAGATTTGTAGGTTAGCTTTCAATCCAGTTTCTCTCAAGAGGAACGCAAGGTAGGAGAGATGCGGCCTTACCTATGCCATGTATTTGTCCTGCAGTACAAAATCCCTAAAATCTCATCTGGTCTAACATCTTATCACAAACAAAATGTTGAATATGCAATGTAGGATTCCTTATTCTGGTGCCTGAATGTATTTTTTTAAACCCACAAAATAGCATTTAAAAAAAAATTGCTATGTACCCTTTGGTTTGGGTGAAGTTTTCTTTGGAAACTGGGCTCCTTGAAGTAAAGAGCAAATCTGAGGCGTGTGGGATCTGAATAAAATGGTGCCTTGCACCAGAGGTAGAGCTGTGGTGGTTACAGATTGCGTTTGTGTCTCTCTGGACAGAGACATCCTGTCACTTTGAGGGGTGGCAGCAGTGAGTGGGGCAAGTGCGAGCGGGGTCTGAGCTGACAGTGAAGCACGTCGGGGCTCAGCGAAGCTTAAGAAAACCTTCATAGCCAAGTCTCTCATTAAGAAAACTTTATTAATATGATTTTTGACCTGAAGAATGCCTCAGGCAATTGGGGAAGAATTTAGGAGACAATTTCTGCCCCTTTATAAGACATTGAAGGTTTAGATTAGGTATCAGAAAGAAATTCTTCACAGAGAGGGTGGGGAGGCACTGGGACAGGTTGCCCAGAGAAGCTGTGGGTGCCCCATCCCTGGAAGTGTCCAAGGCCAGGCTGGATGAGGCTTGGAGCAACCTGGTCTAGTGGAAGGTGTCCCTGCCCATGGCAGGGGGGGTGGAACTGGATGATCTTTAAGGTCCCTTCCAACCCAAACCATCCTGTGATTCTATGATTCTATGATTGAAGGCTGTGTCTGACCTTTCAAAATGAAACTGGGGAGAATGACGTTTACCATTCCTGTTGTCAGACTTTTTTCTCCTTTAGTCCTTGTGAATTTTTCTGTGATTTAATTAAACACCAACCAAACGGGATCTGGTGTCAAGCCTTTTACCTGGAACTGAAACGGAAGAGGGATGATATGGTCTCGCTTTCCTCCCAAAAGCCCTGGTTAGCACTGCCCATCAGGCACTGAGGGAGCCGTGTCTCCCTCTTCTTTCCTGCCATGTATGTACGGTGTAAGCTGATTTACTGGGGTCACCTCAAAGCTGCCATCCTTTCTGGTCCTGGGTTTCCTTAAGCACAGCACTTCAGCTACGAGAGCATTTAAGCAAACCTTTTGTGACAGCTCTTCTTTCCTCCCATGGCCAAACAGAGAAAACAGTCAGCATAAAATCTGCTTGGATCGGTCGCTTTGAGACCACGCGGAATCAGGGCTGGGAAACGTGTTCCGTGGTGCTTAGCGCATTGGGTTTCCTACGTGCATTAGTCGGTAATAAATTTTTCATGGTAACAAGTTGTTTCATTTGCTCTCCCAAGAGAAGACGACGTGTGTGTCTGTGTATAGCAAAGAGACTTTGTTTTCCAAAGATGATTGCAACAGCCTTGGTTAATTAGCATGCCTTGGTTAATTAGCATGTCCTGGGTTAGGACTGTGCATGAGCAGGTTTCCTGCTTTTGGGGAAATTGGAAACAGGAGGAGGTATCAGGTGAGATGAATTTGGTGATCCCCACGAGGCTGGTCCTCCTGGGTGATGCTCAATGAAGGTACCAGAAGCTGTTAGACTGCTGCCCAGCCCTGCAGAAACCTGGAACACAGAATTACTTACCGCAGCATTACGGAATGTTATTTTATAGAAATTCAGTGACAAAGCTGATCACGTTTCTTGTTTCCTTTAATCAAATCTGCCTGGCCTTGAAGATTGCTGTTCCCTGGGGGTGGAGCCATCATCTGGGTCTGTGTCCTGGTATCAGGGCAGGCTGCAGCAGCTTGAAAGCAATCAGCATAAATCTCTGCTCGTCACTGTGGTGCTTGGGAACATGTAGACAGCATCCCTGCCAACTTTCCATGCATGATACTGTCATGCTAAGTAACGCTGTGTGCACTGGTGTAGACAAGAGGTGCCACTATTATCAAAACCAAAAGCCTGTTTTTCTGAGATGACAAGAAATGTATCAGAAACAAACTACTCCAAAAGCTGCTCCTTGGAGTTTTGTGGTTTAGGGGAGAACAAGATAATCTTCTCTCTGGGGCCAGCTCCAGCACGAGGAGGAAAAGCCATTCACCTCTCCCCAGAAAAGCAGTAAGTAAAAATCATCCTTGACAGATGACGTGCTCCTGCCTGGGCAGAATAGATTAAGGGGCCACAGAAGTGAAATGAGGAGATCGCTAATATTTTTCTTTTTCACCCAGTGGAATGAGCTGTTACTAGGGATAAAAAAATGACATTTATTTCTCTCTTCCCTTTGTTTGGTAGCACTGAGCTCCCCAGGAGGAAAACAGTGATTGGTGCCTTGCGGATGGAGTTCACTCACTGTTCTTACCTTTTATTGCTTTACAATATTCTCTGTTTAATCACAAATGTTGTGCCATTGCCAGTCTGCTGGGGAAGCCGCGGGTGACCCAGGGGTGCTGCACGGGGTGATGCCGAGGGCAGGGGCACAGAAGACCGTGGCTGACTGATCCGTTGGCATTCCGATTGTCAAGTGCATGAGCAATCAACGGAGATGGCGTTTCAGGGAGCAAAACGGGCTGGAGGGTTTGTCTGTGAGTGGTTTTCCTGGTTCGGCGTGGGGGTGTTTTTTTCAGACATGAAAAGCTTGTGGGAACTGTGGTTCGTGGCTGAGACGATGGGTCAGGGCTCTCTTACAGCAGAGCTCAGCTGTTTCTAAAGGCTGAACAGTAGACAGTGTCCTGAGGGTGATGGGTTGTACCTGCTGGGAAGAGGGGAGGAAAACTGTATTTTCCCAAACCAGAAATGTAGGGTGTCTGGGTATTAAAGAGGTGGGGAAAGCTGGACTGGGAATGCAGTTAAATCCACATTTCCAGTGATGGATCTGGTGCTATACTCCCCCAAGTCGGGACTTCTGGGATCCCAGGAGCAGCAGCCGGGAGCTGAGCAGTTGCCCAGTGCTGTGGGTCGGCCTCCCACCCGCACTGTGGCCAGGGAACGCCTCTGCTCTGACTCTGCTGTTACGTAGGAAATGAGGTATACGTACCTGCATCTGTATATCGAGTGCACAGTCAGTGGGGTTTATTCCTCAAACGGAGAGGAAAAAGCTTTTCCAAAATGTTAGGGCTGCTGTATGCCGTTAAATATCTGACCAAAAAAAACCACAACACCCAACCCAACAACAGAAAAAAGAAAGAAAATACCAAAAATATTTATCTTAGCATAAATTAAATACAAATTGTTCCCTGTCATCTCAATAGAGAGACTCAATTATTACAGCATCTGTGTAGTAAGCACTTGCCAGCTGATTTACTCCTGATTAAATTATGGGTAGTGTTCATCTGCACTCCTGCCGGACAAATTTGGTTTTGTCAATTAATGTTCATGAATAGCAAAGTATAAGGATATAATAATTCCTTCAAATTGAAAGCAACCATCATATTTTTATGACACCGAAATAATGAACTGAAAACATGCGTATGATTAGATTTGCAGCTCCAAACACAAATTAGTTATCCTTTCTTTCTTCAGAGGTCTTTGAGGCAATTTTAATGGCCCTGCATCGTTAAAGGGGAAGGGGACTGAAAGGCATTAAGCAAGGTATTTGCCTTTACTGTAGCTTTATCCTATTTTATGGAAGGCGGGGATTTTTGCTGTAGTGAGTGGAGAATTATATAAGTGGATATTTTTAAGTTGCCTAAATTCTGATATGGAAGAATGGAAGCATTTTTCTAGAACATATTCAGGCCATCAACGTTTTAATTGGGAAATTGGCTGAACGAGGCTGAGGCGTTGCCTCTGTACTTTCTCATCCTGACTAAGGCAATGGCTGCGATGCTGAAATTAAAAGTGCTTGAGCCTTTCCAAATCAGAACTTTCCATACACAATACTCTTGAAATAACTGTATGTGAACCTGGCTTTGGATGAAATAAAATATATGAAATTGTATGAGATGGGGAAACTATGTTTGGATTTCATTAGTTTTGGGAATGAAAGTGTCGGATCAAGAAACTGATAGTTTTTCTACAGAAGAGAAAGAAAATATTGCTGTGTCCCAAGGGTTGTGGGCTGCAGATGTTCTCGGCTGATACATCTGAGCGTTTTTGCAATGTCATTCTGTACGGCTTGATGCAAAACCACCTTTTAACAGCTCCCAGTAAAGCAGCTAGAGATGGTGACCTTGGAGCAAACTGCCTGGTTAATTATGCAATTCATTCATTTTGGTACAAGCTCTGCATTAGTGCTGCTCTGCCAATTGGGCTTCTTGTACTGAGAGTAAGTCCCAGACAATTAAATTTATTTGTATTTCTCCTATTCCTTTTTCACCATCACCCAATTGCCTGAGCAATGCGATTATGCTACGTGATCTCCTGTACATGTGCTTGAACATTCACCAGTGGCTTTCGGTGCTGTGATCCACTGCTGGATCCAGGGATCTTGTTCCTGCTGCCTGCAGGATGATGTGTTATGTTCTGTGTGCTCAGTACCGACGGCTGGTTAAAGAAGTAAATGAGTTAAATTTCGGAAAATTCAGAGTGTGTCTGTAAAAGCTTGGCAAAAAAAAAAAAAAAAAGGGTGTCTGATGCTCTGAGTGTACACAGAGCTTGCAGCAGAATGAAACTTCATTCTCCCTGCAGCATCTCTCTGCACGGATAAAAATAGTTTCTGCCCCTCATTTGAGCTGTTCAGGTTCTCCTAGAGGTGCTTATTATTAGCTTGATTTTGCAGGCACGGAAACAAAGGTACAGTGTGCTTCAGTGGCTGCAAAATTAAACAGCTCAGCCTCAGCTTTGCCAAAAATAGCCCTAAGGATTGCTGATGGATGATGCCTTCAGGAGAGGTGAAGCAGCAAGCGTGGGCAATGTAATCCAGAATATCCTGGAGCGATGGGATCTTCTGTTCTGGGTGGGCAATATAATTCAGAATATCCTGGAGCGATGGGATGTTCTGTTCTGGGTGGGCAATATAATTCAGAATATCCTGGAGCAATGGGATGTTCTGTTCCAGGGAGGCAGGAATGGGAGAGGAAAAAGGGTCAGCTCTGCCCTTCCTCCAGGCATGAGCCTGGCCGAGGCTGTGCACAGCAAGGAGAGTAAGCCTGGATCATGCTCCGCTCACAGACCATTCTCCATTCAGTTCCAGTGGGTGTAATTCCTTTTTGCACGCTGCCAGTGACGTGGTATTTTCTGTAACGTGTGACGCAAACGCAGGTCCGTTTGGGGGGGATGGGAATTACAGGTAACAGCTCTACCTCCCCGCTGCACCTTGCCTGAGCAGAGGAAGGCGAGACAAATCCTGCCCCTCCAACCCCACTTAAATCTTCCAAAGCAATCGCTCCTTTGCTCTAATACCTGCAGGATTCCTTGGTTTTATTGGTCTGTGTTCGATATCCAAGGTTGCTTTGACAAATGGCTGGCACAAAGATCTTGTGCTTCCGTGTACTCATGTGCTTAACCGGGAGTTACGTGTAATTTCTGTGGGGTTTAAAGAGGGGTTTAATGCTTTCCTGGATGCACCGCGTGATGCAAAGATGCTTCAGTTCCCTTAGATGAATTAGAAATATTAAAAGTGACCTGGCTGTGGCAGCACAGAGCTCTGGGTAGGTTAATTCACTCTCTTTATCCTCAATTCCCAGCTGCTGCAGTGGAGCTCCGAGTGCCCACGCTAGCTCAGGTATTTACCCTGCCCCTGCCATGCAGATCTACCTCCCCAGTAAATTGCAGTTTGCCTGCAAAGTTCTCCTAACGTCACTGGTCCTAATTTGAAGTTAGCAAAATCTTTCTGGGCATTTCCTGGTGATATTCCTTCCAGTGACTGCTAACAAGGTTTTCAGCTTCACTGGGTATTTCGTTAGCAGGTTGCCAAGAGGGGTGTTTTATTTTCCCTGCTGTGTTCAAGATCTCCAGCGCAGTGGGCTCGAAGGGCTCTGTTTGGTCTGGGAAGATGACAGTTACGTGGCAGACAACAGGTTAAATCCATATGTAGTTTCTATGATTGTAAAGGAGTTGGGCTTCCTCTTCTTTCCTTCACCTGTGGGCAGGTAGCGGTGGCAAAGGACTTGTTAAGAAATAGCTTTATCCATGACTTTAAAAAATCTCAGCAAATAATTACAGCTCTCCATTGGTCTGTGCGTGGCTCTGGCCAGTACCTACAACTTGAATAATTCAGTTTTTTCCTGGAAAAGCCTTTTTTTTGTAAAATATGCCTCCTTTCTGCTGCAGTGCTGATGCCAGTGGCTGCTGTGTTGGTGTCGTATCCTGCAGTGCGGGAGCAAACGGCTCCTTGCGCAGCCAGTGCGTGGATCCCGATTTCCTATCAAGAGCTTGTTTTTAAGTAAAAAGGTTTTGGGGAAAAAAAAAAAAATCTGTTTTTGTGGAATGTATTCTGAGAGGTAGCACAAATATTCTCAAAGAAACATGAAGCTTGGGGTTTTTTTCTTTTTTTTCTTTGATGTTCAGCTTGGGGAATTTATTTTCAATGGCCTGTTGCAGGACAGAGAGTGGTTTGTTTTTCACGAGCTTACTTTTCAGGTTGCTCTGTGTTTAACATGCTGACTTGAAAACTACGGAGCTGTCATCACAAATTTCTATGGATTTGAGTCAGGCTACTGGTATGGGCAGCCTCAGCTGAGTTGGTTGCTTAAAAAAACGAAATAGGAACAAGACTCTTTGGGCTTAGATTTATGTTTCTAAATATTGTCTATAAATAGACACAATTTCTTAATTGAAAACAGCGATTTTCTTGCTTCCATCCCCTCCTACAACTAGGGTTTTAGTGAACAACGTAGAAAGTACAGGAAATACCTCAAAAGTCACAAATGTCAGCCACCTGAACTGATAAACTAGGATTTGTTTTCTGTAAACAGCGAAATGCAGCTTTTGCAGATACAGAAAAGCTTTTATCTTCAAGGCAAACTGTAAATGAGCTGGAAGGGTAATTTAACATTCACAATTGGTTAAATTGGATTAACTCCTGTAAAGATTTATACACATGCACAAACCCCAGAAAAGGCATTTCAGCACTGAGATTTTTTTTTTCCATGAAGTTCTGCATTTTCATTTAAAATATGATACTTGTCAGCATCAGAGGTGGCTGAAATGAGCACTGTCATTTCCTGAGGCACTTTCTCCTATTTAATATTTATTGTTCACCACGTGCAAAAAAACCCCAAACCAACATAATCTCCATCTTTGATGGAAAAGTACACAGAGAAGTTTAAAATACAGATGAGATTGTCAAGAATCTAACTGCATGAATCTAATTGTATCTAATGCTAATTACCCTATTGATCTGGAGCCTTTTACTGTCTTGCAGCTGCATCTAGAAGTCTGATACTTTAAATGTTGCATATTCAATCCAATTACATGCTTCAATTAAGCATATATTTACATTTATCCATACAGACACACAAACGCAGGCTGGAGCTGCTGATCTGCCTTGGAAGTAGAAGAGGTATTTTTAGTTCTTTTGGTGGTTTTTTTTTTGTTGTTTTTTCCTCCTCTTCCCTTCTAAGCTTTTATAACCCAGCTGAGGCCAGTTACCTGGGAATGCCCCAGTGCTGTTTGACTGCTCTCTTGTGGTTTCCCTGAGGGGAGAGGGGTTTTCTTATGCTTAACTTTCACTGTTCTTGATAATGTTTCACTTTCTTTGCCACTTTTGTTCTTGTTGATCTAATTAGGGAATTAATCTTAAATCAGGCTTAAGATTGATGCTTCCTCCCCTTCCCCTTTGGGGAGTGCTTTTTGTAATAAGTTAAAATGATTAATGGGAAGGTGGGATTGTAATTGTTTTGTTTGAGAGAGGCTGAGGAGAAGTTAGGCTTTGCTCCCCACGCTGGTGAGCTTAAACAGGGATTACGGGTGTTTTGACTTGCCTGTTATCTTGTCTTTTGCTGGGCATTTGCTACAGCTGCCAGTCTGTGGAAAAACCTCTGTTTTTTGGAGGCCTGTGTATGGGGTCGGAAGGTTAATGACGGAAAGGATTTCCTCAGGGCTCCACTGTTTTCATCTATAGGCTTTGGGTGTCTTAAATGGGCAAATATCCTGAGCTGACTGATGCTGCTTTTGCTTAACTTTGCTGCAAAGTTTTGGTTTATACAAGGCCTGGGAACAGGCCAGGAGAGGGAAGCAGAGTACGCTGCAAGCAGAGCTCCCTCCCAGTCTGAGTCGAATTTCCCTGAGTTCATGGATACAGACATGGTTGTACTGCATCAAATCCCAAACGTGGAGCAGCATCGGAGCTTCCCTGTCCTTCCTGCACTCTCCCAGCCATTGCTGGCCAGGAACCTGCAATATGTAAGAGCTGCTTGGTTCTCCATAATTTGCAGTATCAAGTGAAGCTGTTCTGTGCTCCAGGTCACCTCCTATCCATTCCTTCAGCCTGCAGTAATACCGACTGCACAGCTCTTGCAGGCAAATTGGCCTTTGCTGGTAACCCATGCTGTTAGCCTGCAGGAAAAACATCCAGAGGGACCTGGACAGG
>NW_010230500.1:0-435 GCF_000690775.1 Eurypyga helias
TGATAAACGGCTCCCCAGCTAGTGATGGATACTTCATCTTCATGCATCCCCACGGGGGTCCAAACTTCTCTGCGAGATCTGAAACTTATGTATTCGGTTGCATTTAAAGAGCCCATTAATCCTAGTTCTTGAGGGAACTCCCCTGTTCGGTTGAGACTACTGACAAGTTGCGTCATATTTGTTCGAGAATCCTTACGAGCTAAGGTATTGTTGTTCAAGAATCCCTCAAAATCAATTGACACATAAAACGGAACACCGATTAAACATGTTCTGAATGGGTCTGTTGGTGTACTCATGGACAAACAAATTGACTGCTGCCCTGTTGCATTAGCGATAGTTACCAACATATTTGCTGCTGGGACTATCTGATGTTGCTCCAATGATGTAATGAGGCCTTCTGTAGCCAGTACTATCACTACGACGGACCCCCCAGCC
>NW_010230501.1:0-280 GCF_000690775.1 Eurypyga helias
GGGGAGGGGGAGCGAGAGCCCTAGGCGATACCCCAGCAAAGGCCGGGGGGGCCAGGGGGGTGGCTTACCTGCCCGTCCTGCTGCAGGTGGTGGTGGAGGATCTGCGAGTGGGGCTGCTGATGCGGGGTCAGGATGTGCATGAACGGGGAGTTGATGGGGCCGCCGCTGCCCAGCGCCGAAGGCAGGTTGAAGGAGGCTGCCGGGGTTCCAGTGTGAAATCCCTGCTTCTCGAAGGATTGCTGAGGAGGAGACGCCAACGGGGTAAGGGCTGGGAGCTGGG
>NW_010230501.1:495-3023 GCF_000690775.1 Eurypyga helias
TGGCAGGGGGGTTGGAACTAGATGATCTTTAAGGTCCCTTCCAACCCAAACCATTCCATGATTCTATGATTTCCCCTCTCCCTGGCTGGCTGCTCCAAGGGGAAGAGACCTCATTGCCCAGGGGGGCTGTTTCGGAGCCGGGCCGTGGCTCCTGAGCAAAGCGGTGCCGTCCGGGAGCACACACCAGGCACTCACCTGAGTTTTGGAGTAGACGGAGCCCGAGATGTCTGGCACTCCTGTGTTACTGGATGTCACGGATACACCTGCGGAGAGGGGGAGGCCAGTGAGCGTCAGGCAGCAGCCACCGGTTCAGGCGGTGGAGGGCTCTAGTGGTCCGGCAGCCGGCTGAGGTCTGGAGACAGACAGCGTCCTGCGGAGCAGGGTCTTGGCACGGCCAAGCTGCCCCGTGCCCGTACGAGCGTCCGTTCTTCTCCGGACACGGGCAGTTCCCGAGTGTCCCCAGAAACGGGTTTAGGGCCCTGCTGCCACCCAGACAAAGGCACGTCCACGAAGAGCCCAGAAAACAGTGACTCTGAGAAGAGCTGGGGGGGGCAGCGGACAGAGAAGCTCCCAGCACAACACGGTAACGGGAGCATCCCAAGAGCTCCCTGGACATGAGCCAGTCGCACGGGAAGGCGACTCAGCTGCGGGCTGGGCTGGTGGGTGCTGTGATGGCGGCGCTGGCACCCAGCCCGCGTCTGACGCCCACCGTTTCCAGGGGCGGTACAGAGGAGACCCCCAGCAATCCTGCACGGCCCGGGACAGCGTGGAAACAACAGAGGTTTGAGAGACTCGGCTCCAGGTGACCTGGTACAGAGCTGAAGTATCTCCATAAGGAGAAAATGGTGTTTTGAAGGGCTCTGATGTAGTAACAAAAGGCACAACAGGAATTTGAGGGCTGGAAGAGGGATCCAAACCTTTTTAAGCCCTTTGTAAGCCCAGACATTCACCTGTCAGTCCCAGTACCGAGACAAGCGTCAGGTTCACCACCTTCTTGCACCTTTCCATGGAGAACACTCTAGAAAGCATGCATCTGCCTCCCACAGGAGCCAAGCAAGTTCCCAGGCTCAAATCTGGAATAATTCTTGTTCTACTGATCACATACGGGCAGTAAAAAAACCCCACCCCACAGCAAAACCCCAACAGCTGCTGAGCTCTCAATGAGAGTCAGAGGCCACAGCCATCAACTCTCAGAGGAGGGCACAAAGTGCTCCGTACTCCTCAAACCTGCTCCGGACCCGGATGCGGAACAAAGCTGGGCCTTCCCAAGGAGAATCAAGTGACTTGCAAGCTGCACCACGGCCACTTCCCTCCTGCACTGCTGGAGGCAAGAAGCCAGCAGCCGCCTTACGCTGCCCGTGAGGCTGCAAACAAGCCCTGCCAGGATGGGTACCAGCTGCTGAGGTGCCGTTGGGGGTCTCACCAGTGCTGTATCCGTGAGAGCCATAGCCGCTGGGCTGCTGGAAAGGGGTTGCTGATGCGTTGACGCTGACATTCACACCATGCTGCTTGGAAGAGGTAGGAGCAACCTATGGAAAGGACAAGCGGAGTGAGGAGAGGCTTGGCTGCGTCGCCCTCCTGCCCGAATCCCACACCCTGCCCCCAGGAAACTCACAGGGAACACGGCGGGCCCGTACTGGAAGGTGCTGGGGAGCCCTGGTACCCCTGTGTAGTACGGCAGACTGGTGTAACTGTAGCCAGGAGGCAGCGCTGGGTTCAGGAACGTCTGCTGCGTGGTGTGGTGAGTCTGGGTCTGGCTCTGCTGCGGCTGCGCCAAAGTCGTTGCAGGAGCGGGGGAAGAGGCATCACCTCGGCCAAATTTTGTTAAGTCACCTGGAATGCAGGAGTTGAGACTAAGACAGATCCTGGCCCCTTCTAGCTCAGCCCAGAGCCTTTTGATCAACGCTGATTTGAATCAATCCCCTCCTACAGCTGCTAAGGACATCAGCCCTCAGCCCCTCACACCTTGATAAGGCTAAGCTGTTAATTGCTCTTCTCATCACCAGGACTTCAGAGGGGAAGGGAAACCCCCAGCAGCTCCACGGCAGCCCAGACGCCGCAGCTCCCTCCGGAGCCAGACCAGGGGCCCCTGTCCTACAGCAAACAGCTCCTCATTAAGAGGAGAGTGGAGTATCTCCCGGCTGAGGATGTGTGAATGGCCCCTTTTTACAGCAGGGCTCACACCTCTCTCTTGCTGGCAGCACCAAATCAAATGCTGCTGCAGAGCACTATATCCCTCCCTCCCTCCCCAGCCTGGGTGCTGCGGAGGGCTGGGGGCTGCTCCCTTTGCTGCTCTTTGCTAGCACCTGCTTGGCTCTTCACACAAACACACTCCCCATTCAGAGTTCCCACAGTAAGCCAGTGAGTTTCTCGGCGCTGGCCCAGCGCACAGCCAAGTCCAGCACAGCCAGAGACGTTAATTATCACCCATGTTAACTTGGCAAATCACGCACGCAGCGGCGCCGCGCTCCGAGCTTGGGATTTTGGCCTCAGCACGCCGGGAAAAGCTCTTCCGCGCAAACAAGCTC
>NW_010230501.1:3054-5206 GCF_000690775.1 Eurypyga helias
AGGCGAGATGCGGTGCAGAAAAAACGAGCGCTCCACGAAGTGAGACAATTGCTAAAGGACACGAAAGCTCAGCCCAACCGCAGTGTGAATCCACACACCTACCCAGGTCAGCGAGAGATCAGCCACCCACCGAGCACCCATTTGCATGTCACAGGTCCTACAGTCCCTTTTTCTCTGTCCCCAGACTGTCACATAAATGCAAAACAACTTTGTTTCCCCAGATGGGGTTTCTTTGTGTTTTTACTGGAAGCTCTCCTGCCTCACCACCACCTGAAAAGCAGTCCCTGAATTTCACACCTCACAGAAGGCAAGAGTTTAGCTGCGGAGAAACACGCTCCAGGCCAAAGGCAGCGCAGGAGGCTGGTGCAGACGCAGCTCCAGCGGACAACGGGAAACCAGTAAGCAGCAGCAGAAGCACAAACACCTGACGGGATACACAGAGCGGTCTTTTTCCTTACCAGAGTACGGGTTACTGCTCAGGCTGCCGTCTCTTCCAGTCAGTGGGGTGGTGGGCGTAGGGAAAATCCTGAGGGATAAAAAAGGAAAGGAGGTGTTTTATGAGCTCTGTCCAAAGCTGCAAAACAGTAGCTTTTGGAAAAGAGGAATTCCTGGTCCGCAGGCGCTAGGTATGTCGGAGCATTGCAGTTCGATCAGCCACGAGGCTGAGCGCAGCCCACAGCAACCCCAGGTCTTTGTAGCATGCACCGTCCCCCTCGGCTGGCCACGAGAAGAACCAGCTAAGGTCTACTGGTATGCAGTCCTTCGCCGCTCAACCTTCCCCTCCACAGCGCCAGGGACACATGGCATATCGCTAAATAACCCCATTCTCAAAGGGATTTAGTCACTGCCTCTTCCAGGGATCAGAGGCCAGGATCTGCATCAGCTCATCACGCCGTCGGGCGGAACAGCTCTGCCTGCTGTCGCGCTCTCATTCCCCAGCATCGATGCTGCTGCGCTCGTAACCCCCCCCAGCCGATTAACTCCTCACTACTGCCACGGAGAAGTGCATCCCCTGAGCACCACTCACTGAGCACCCCGCTTTGCCAGCTCCTCAGGTCACCCAGCAGCCGGGCCCGTCTGTGTGCCCGAAGCACGCAGCACCAGCGAGCTGCCAGGCCGGTGGCAGCGGCACGTCCCTGTCAGTCTCCCTGTCAGTCTCCAACGAAGAGCAGGGGAATCTCGTCTGGAGCATTTGCAAGTCATCATATCCATACACCTGTGGCTAGAAAAGGAGCAGGAGGCAATGTTAGGGATAAGCTAAAAGATGTAGATTGAACGTGCAGGTAACAGTGAGACAAAGCCAGCAGCAGACAGAGTTACTTAGGCACAGGCAGTCAGCATTCACTCCCACAGCCAAGAGTGTTTTAATGAGCTGCTCCAACGAAGAGCGAGCACCAACCCTAGCACCCCTGCTTCAGGCCACAAAGGCACTCGACAATTTTCCTCCAGAATCTATTCCAACCCCAAAATCTGTCCTGGCCTTCAGAAGAGGGCGGTGACACAGCACCAGACTCTGTGGCAGTCACCCCCCTCGTTCTGTTTGGCCTCTGTCGTATCACATTGCTCCCACAGTGCACGAGCCGTGCTCTGAGCAAGGCTGGGGAGGCTGTAGAGAACAGAACTCTGGAGTGACCAGAATTACAGACATCTACCCCCACGGGCGCATGAATTTCCTGTTTCATGGGAACAGCAGGTCCAAACTCTTCCCATCCAACGCATCCGTGGGCTGACGTTACAGTCTCTGGTTTCTCTACAGCACTACATCCCCCCCAGCTCGCCGAGGACATGGGTAGGAGGGATCTGGTGGCACGACACGACTGCAAAGGGTTGATCGTCCCACTCACCGGATAGGCGTGTAGCAACCCTGGAGCCATGATGTACGGATTAGGCAACAACGGTGGGACTCCAGGAGGAAGGTTGGGAGGGGCTTTTCCTGAAAAAGGAAGGGAAAGGAGAAGTTCCATGCTGAAGCAAAGAGCTGTCCCTCTCAGCCCCCACGCCCTCCCGTTTAGCAGTCCCCAGAATAGTACCTGATGTTGTTGCAACAGAGCTGCGCGTGGAGGCCGTCACCGTGGAGTTACTGCTGAGGCTGAGGCCCAGGCTGCTGACGCTGCTGAGACTGGAGGAAACGCTTACGACTGGCGGGGCGGCC
>NW_010230501.1:5223-5661 GCF_000690775.1 Eurypyga helias
CTGGAGGAGGTGGAGAAAGTGCTAGCAGAAGAATGGAGGTTTGCTTCACTCTCCACGCTTGTGTGCTAGGGAAGGAAGGGAAGAGAGTTAGGGGACCAGGCGGATGTACCCAGGTGCAGAAATATTGCAGGACGCTGCCTACACAAAATACCGCGCGGCTCTGTCCCCACCCGGCTGCTCCCGAGAGCCTGCCGTGAGCTTGGCTGCTGCAGGCTACAGAGAAACCTGCTCTGCATCTGGCTTAAGGCCGAAGTCCTGACAGCAGCCAACCCCTAACGCTTCCAAGCCTCTCCTGCGGCTGTGTCCCAACATGTCTGTCTGTGGGAGAAGCAGGGCCGAACACCGCAGCTGCGGTAGGGAGATTTATTCTGCTGCAGAAGCCAATACCCAGGGACACTTTGCTGCAGGAGCTCCAGCACTATGCACGTTTGATCGGGG
>NW_010230501.1:5844-10370 GCF_000690775.1 Eurypyga helias
CGGGCAGCCCTCCCCGGGCGGAGGGGGGGGTGCGCAGCAGCTCCTGCCCCAAGCGCAGAGCCAGGGCTGGGCACACCAGCAGCCCTCCCCGAGCTGAGGAGGGGGTGCACAGCAGCTCCTGCCCCAAGCACAGACCCAGGGCTGGGCACACCAGCAGCCCTCCCCGAGCTGAGGAAGGGGTGCGCAGCAGTTCCTGCCCCAAGCACAGACCCAGGGCTGGGCACACCAGCAGCCCTCCCCGAGCTGAGGAAGGGGTGCGCAGCAGTTCCTGCCCCAAGCACAGACCCAGGGCTGGGCACACCAGCAGCCCTCCCCGAGCTGAGGAAGGGGTGCGCAGCAGTTCCTGCCCCAAGCACAGACCCTGGGCTGGGCACACCAGCAGCCCTCCGTGAGCCGAGGAGGGGGTGCACAGCACTAGAGCACACCCAGACTCACCAGGAGAGTGGAGGTTGACGTTCGCCCGGAGGATGTGGATGAGGACAGACTGTTCTGCTGGGTGGGTAACGTACTGCGGGAGGAGAAATAAAGGTTGTCAAGCCAAAGTGCGAGAGTCACCAGTGGCAGCCCCAGGCCAGATCCCGTTCCCCACCTACTCGAGGGAATGGGGCATCTCAGCCTTCCCCACCGTACGACACAGACTCCGATGTCTACCCTAGACCCCCGCTTCTCTAGAAGCCCACCCACCAGGCCTGCTCACCTGCTGAGCTGGGCCGTGGTCGTACTGGGCAGCTCCTCGCTGTGGCTCAGGCTGCTCAGAGCTGTCGAGTGTTGGCTGGCTGTCGTCAGCAAGGATGACGCAGACACCCCATCATTGAGAGGCGCGATACTGGGAGCAGAGGGGGAATCGGATTTCACCGCGGGGCCTGTAGCACCTGCGAACAAAAGCGAGGGGTTAGGGGCAGCTCCAGGAGGGCAATTCGGTGGTGAGGATCAGCAAAGGCTCAGCCAGAGGAGCGGGGAGATCTGGGGCTTCCCTCGCTGCTGCCAGCCAGCTACACACTTGCGGCAGCGGGATTGTGTTCTACGTCTCACTTCACCCCCACCCCGCCATCAGCTCTGGCTACGGATGAGATGCCTTTCACAGACAGTAAATTGTTGTCATCGGGGAGTGACTCATCAAGGATCTCATGGATCCATCAGCAGAAAGCTGACCATTTCAAGGCAAGCAAATAATCTGAGCGTCAGCAATTAGTCCAGCAGGGAAAGGACTTGTTATTAGCACAGATAAATGTGCTAACAGCACGTTTGCATCCAAAGCACAGGATACAAGCAGTACCAGAGACGTGGGACACCCACTGCACTGACAGCCTCTTACCTTCAACAGCCTGTGTGGTTTGTAATGGCGTGGGTTGTACAGAACTGAAACCATTCTGCGGAAGAAGAGAAAAGAAACAATAGTGGGCATTGCAGCTGCTCGCTTCCAGAGGCGGATCCAGTGTCAGCCCCCTCCCACACTCCCTCCTCAGTTGTGAAAAAGGCCAACATGTGTCACCAGGCTGCGTCAGGGTCAGTCCCAAGCACAACTAGGCCACCGCTAGCATGACCCCCGAGCGCCCATCTGAGGCCGCAGTTTCTCTGCTGCTCAGCATCACAGAATCTAAGGGTTGGAAGGGACCTTCGGAGATCATCTAGGCCAACCCCCCTGCCAAAGCAGGTTCACCTACAGCAGGCAGCATCTTCAACCCGAGCTTGTCAGCCAAAACTGGCATCACTGAACTTGTGTGCAGGGTGCAAGACTCAAATCCTTTGTACAAAACCGAACCCTTCGCCCGAAGGCCACTCTGCAGCAGGGTACTTCTGCGTGACACCACACCCGGCCCGAATCAACTCAACCACTGTTAACCCCGCTGGCCCAGCCCCAGGTGAGTATCATAACAAGGGCTCTGGCAGCAGCCAGCAGGAAGCTCTCACGAGAGCCCACAAGCCACATGGCGAGGCTGGAGGATCGCAGAAACGCTCGATAAACCACTCAGCTTCCCTCCAGACAATGCTTTGCACACTGTGCTCACTCAGCCCAAAGGGTGAGCAAAGGCATTTTCCTACCTTGGCCTGGGTCAGATCTTTCTGGGGCGAGGAAGAGATTGAATTTGGGTATCGCCTTGTCTGGGTGGATCTCTGTTCGTACAGTGGTCCCTGAGCGCTGTTCTGGGAGGTAAACGTTGCTGTCTGTATTGTGCCGCTCTGGTAACCAGACTCCTGGCTTTGATTGGACGAAATTGTGGATGAAGATTCACTACAAAGGGGAAAAAATGATAAAGAAAGAGTTCACATTTTCCTCCAAAGCAGCCCTGCTGTAAGCTGCTGACCCAGATTTGAAGTGAAGAGCCTACAATCTTCAAAACCAAGAGCCCCAAGCATCAGCACGAAGGTACCACACGCAGCAGCCAAGCAACCCGAGCGGAGAAATGCGCCCAGGCGAGGGCTAGCTCAGCCACGGCCCGGGCTAGCCCAGTCACGGGGGGATGCTGGCGCCCAGCTGCACCCTCGCCTCACACACGGGTGCTCCAGGTGATGGCTTGTGAGCTGCCACCGCTCAGGTCCCAGCGCTCAAGGGACTGGCTGGATACTAAGGGTCAGCCCAAGAGAAGACAGGAACACTCCGGCATGGCATCACCGCCACAGAGACGCTACTCCACTGCGTCCCGGTTTGCCAGGCAAAAAGCAGGACCAAGCAGGCAGAATCTGTTAACGAGGGACAAGAAGCCTGTCCAAGAAGCAGAGTTTAACAGCCTCAGGAACATCTGCGTTCTGTGTAAGCACCACAGGCCAAGCAGTCAGAGCTGCCTGAGCGACTCTGCCGGCAACTTATCCTTTGCTGTCGCATACGTTGTCCCCCCTTTGTGACCACGGCACAGTCAGAAAGGGTCTACTAGTATGCAGTAGGTGGGATCAGCTGCCTTCCAAAGCTACTAGCCTGGATTAATTGTTCCCTCCCTGCGCCTGCCCCTCACCTAGCCGTGCTGGTGTACAGGCTGCTTTGAGATTGGCTAACGGTGGCGCTCGTTGCAGGCGTCGATTCGTACTCGGCGAGAACAGGCTCTGAACCAAACTGTAACGCCCCAAACTGCAGGTTTAGCCCTGAGATATCCGCTGAGCCAGGCATTTCCACCGCGAGCGCAGGAATCTGCACGGGAGGAACAACAGAAAGGGTCAGTCCTTCCCTGAGGTCAGCACAGAAAATGACTTTAGTACCCACGTTTCCCAGAATGCGACGGTGGTTACAGACTCTGAACTAGGCTGTTCATAGAATCACAGAGCAGTTTGGGCTGGAAGAGACCTTAAACCCCACCCAGTCCCCCCCCCTGCCATGGGCAGGGACACCTTCCATAGCCCAGGTTGCTCCAAGCCTCATCCAGCCTGGCCTTGGCCCCTCCCAGGGATGGGGCATCCACAGCTTCTCTGGGCAACCTGTCCCAGTGCTCCCACCCTCTGCGGGAAGAATTCCTTCCTGATGGCCCATCTCCATCTCCCTCTTTCCGTTTAAACCTGTTACCACTTGTCCTGCAACTACCTGTCCCTAGGAAAAGCCCCCCAGGCACTGGAAGGGGCTCTGAGGTCTCCCCGGAGCTTCCCTTCTCCAGGCTGAACCCCCCAACTCTCCCAGTCTGTCCCCAGGGCAGAGGGGCTCCAAACCTCGGGGCATCTCTGTGACCTCTTCTGGACTTGCTCCAACAGCTCCGTGTCCTTCTGCTGTTGGGGGCCCCAGAGTTGAACACAGAACTCCAGGTGGGGTCTCACGAGAGCAGAGTAGAGCGGGGAGAATCCCTCCCTCCATCTGCTGGCCACAGGAACTCAGGCAGGCAAGCTCTTCTCCATCACCCCCCCCAAACACCCAACGCTTCCAGCAGGAAGGCCAAGCCCAGCCCTTCCCTCACCAGCCCAAATGGGTTTTTCTGCAGCTCTAACACAACACGACGCCTCCTTCCCCACCTTGGATGTTAACGATGCTTTCTTCTTCTGCTGCTTCAGCTTCTGCTGCGCTGGCTGGGGACTGGAGGACTGGTTGTCCGAGGACCCTGGGGACATCTGGGGAACAGGGTTGGTTTTGCTGGGCAGCGGCGAGGAAGGGGGTGCCGGCATGGTTGTGGAGGCAGTCACCACGGGCTGCTTCTCCTGCATGAACACTTCTATCATGGTTGAAGTTGACGTGAAGGCCTGACGCTTGGTGAAGGGACTATGCACCGAAGAGTCCGTTGGGTTCTTGAGATCTACCAGGGGAGATGGAGTCGAGTGAGCAGGATTTGTTTCCTTAAAACTAGATCAAGTTCTGACACATTTCAGCTTAAAGAAAATCATTTCACACTGATTCCTCCTGCAGCCTGCTAAAATTGGCGAGTCCCTGCACCTCCACTCCCTGCCTTGCCTTCTCACCACCATCAACACCGAGCCTTTCAAGCCCTTCTCCCCACAGCTCCTTCCACCATGTCGTGGTCTTCTCTGGCTAGCCCAATACCACGAAGCCGCTCTCACAAATCCCACTCCCCTCCTCCAGTGGAGGAGTAGGATCAGAGGAAAAAGAAATAAGG
>NW_010230502.1:0-1276 GCF_000690775.1 Eurypyga helias
AGCGGGACAGGGCTTCCAACCCCACCACTGAGCGGGACAGGGCTCTCCAACCCCACCACCGAGCGCGACAGGGCTCTCCAACCCCACCACTGAGCGGGACAGGGCTTCCAACCCTACAACCGAGCGGGACAGCACCATCGGGGGCTGATTCATGTGCTCCCCAGGTGCCTGTGCCGGAGCCCAGCGGGTGCGACGGGGGCACCATCCACCCCTGTCCCTCTGACTGGGGGGGAGGCCCCGAGTGTGGGGCTGCTCTTGCAGAGGGTGGGTTTGGGAGCCAGGCTCCCATCTCGCTACCTTCGTGCACGACCCGCAAGATCTCACTAAAACCAGGGTGTTTTCCCCCAGAACCGGCACAGAATAGATCCAAAGTCCAGGCCTTCTCCTGCCTTCAGGGTTGTGCTTTCCCTCCTCCTTCCTACCTGCTGGAGACGTCTGTGTGAGGAGCAGTTGGCATTTGTGCCAGCGACCCCACGGGGATGAAGCCCGACCTCTCCTCCTGCGTAGCACTCAGGCTGGCAAGGGGCTGGCCAAAGGGCTCGGGAGGATGCCCAAGGGGCAGGGGAAGGAGAGCCTGTGCCTTCCCTCTGTTGAAAGACGGGAGAGGGAAGTGCGTTACGTCTTCTCTGGGGCTGCAGGAGAATTGTTTTCATATAAAATATTTGAAGAGTTCCTATGTGGCTTTCAATCGGTCTTGCGGAAAAACACGCCAGTATTATTTACTTTGTTCTGGAAATGCTGTAAGAATTGAAAAGTGATCCCTGTTTTACCGGCACAGCTTACTCCCTCCCTTACGTATGCTGTGAAAGCAAAAATATGTTACATGCCTTATTCAAATCTATAAAATATCATTACAGAAAATTGTTACTTTTATTACTCGAGCTGAACTTTTATGAATAGCTACTCCATTCGATTCATACACTGACTTTTTCAAGTTAGAAACGGCACTGCAAAGCACGGGAACGGCTGGGATATTTATTTTAAAGTCTGCGTTACAAACAGTTTTGTGAGAACTGTTCTTTTTCTGCTCAGCTTATCACGTTACTGCTCCCCCACTTTTTCCTCAGACAAACTGCAGGGTGTAAATGCAGCACTTGCAGGGGCAGACGTCGGGGGAATGGAAAGCTCCGTGTGGATCCTCCGGAGTGTCTTTCCCTGCTTGTCCCCACGCCCAGCGGACGTTGCCCACTGGTCAGAGGATGCCCCACGCGGGGCTCGGGCAGGGTCCTGCCCGGCACGGGACGCACCGACGTGCGTCAGGGGCTGCTGGCTGCGG
>NW_010230503.1:0-15062 GCF_000690775.1 Eurypyga helias
GTGCCGTGCCGTGCCGTGCCTTTTGTTCTGACAGTTGGGGTGCGCGTCGCCGGCCGGGCGGCTCCTGCTCCGGCGCTGGAGTTGGGGAGAGGAGCCGGGAGGGAGGGAGAGTGCGCGGAGCCGGATAAAACACTTTGTCAGGTTTAAACGTCAGGAGCCGGGGTTGCCAGTCGGTTTACCGGGGGAAATGGGGTGAGCTTTGGTTTTTGATATTGAGCGGTGTTACGAACCCTAGAGAAGGGGATGTAACGGGATCTGAGTGTCAGCCCTGCGCAGAGCCACTACTTCGGGGCAAATGAGATGATTTTTCGAGGGTGGTGGTGGTGGGGAGGAGGAGGGAACCCTTAGGAAGTGGGTGGTAAGTTTAGAGCAAAGTGCATATGCACTCTTCCTCTTTGGAATTAACTCCTTCAAACCCAGCTTGTTCAAAACACTGAGGGTTTGACTCGTCCTTGGTGGTAGGGAAAAGCTCCTCTTATAACGCGACACAGTCCTCTCCGCGTGTGTGCCGGCGTTGTGAAGCGCTACCATTTTATATTTTTAAATAAAAACAAGTTTGGTGGCAGGAAATGTGAATCATTCGGGGTGACTAAGATATCTGTTTATGAAAACGAAATGGTTGGGTTTATTCTAGCAGTGAGTGTCGAATAGCTAACTACGATAAATCACAAAAGTTTATTTCTAATAAAAAGTGACTTACGCAGGCTAGTTTGCCTTTTATAAATAAATGGGAATGTTAAAATCTCTTTCACTTGGATCAAAGCTCATTTTCATGCCTGATGCTCCCGGGCCCAATCCTGGTTCCTGTGCAATAGCTGTATAAGAGAGGAGTCTCTCTCCCCCCGAAGCACTAAGCACGCTGCTAAATCAGTATTTGCTGGATTGGGCCCCTCGTAAGTGTGGTTACTGTGCAGAGATTTGGGGCATCTTACACATCTTTACATCAAGTTAAAAAGCGATTCTATTCGCTTCCAGCTCTTTTAAAGTCACGGCTAAAATACGTGTTTATATGCGAGTGTCGTTAGAGTGGGCTTCTGTGTGGTTAAGAAATGGGCTTTGTCGATTGTAGATTTATTGCGGTAGCAGCCTAGGAAGTCTCTCAAAGCAGGTACTCTGGCTTCTCCCAGCCAGCGGAAAATCTGCTGTCAGAGGGCTTTCGGTGATCTCCTGTGACTACTTCTAAAAAATGTCATTGATAAGGCTTCAGGGATGAAACCCAACCCCTGCCTAAACAGAGTAGCTGCCTTGGCCTAGACTGTGATAGAGCTGAACTGCAAACTGATTGGTCTGACACTTTATAATCAAAGTTGATTTATTGTTCATTAGTAGTGCATTAGCCCTTTCAGGCAAGACAGTTATTTGTGTAGTGGCCTGTCAAACAAAAGGCCGCTAGCACCTGTCATTTCTAAACCGTGAGATAAGCAAGCAGATACTAAGATAATGCAAATAGAAATACACTGGTACGAGGTAAAGTTCTAGCAATTTCCCTCTAGGAAGTAGGGTTTTATTTAACATGCTCACGTTCAGCATGTAGAGGAATTGGACCGTAGGGTGAAGGGGTTCTCCTACCCCAGGACCATCAGGAGGAGCAGGCGTCGGTGACGAGCTGGGCGTGCACGGCGCGGGGACTCGCAGCACCTCCGAGGTGAGGAGGCGGCAGCTGGGGCCGATAATGAATTGGGAAAGGCCACTCGCTGATGGGGAAGATGTGAATGCTATTTGCGGCCTTAATTTAATTTTGATTTTGCTTTTAGCGTGAGAGCAAGATTGAGGCACTTCTTGTGTTTTGTCCCTGACTCCTTCCTTCTCTTCCCGATGGACAGATGTCATGAAATGATGCTCTTACTGGCAGGGGTTAATTATATGAAAACTTGATGACATCACGGCAGAGCTGTGAGAATGTCAAAATACATCTGCTGCCATATCCAGACATATTGCTCTCCCTCCTCTTCCCCTATATCAGCTCCCCTCCCCTTCTCAAAAGGGAATGATCTCATGACATAAAACAGAAAACAACACAAGTGTCAAAAGAAAACAAAATTAGTGAACTTTTGTCTGCCACCATAGAAACGAGGATTAACTTATGTTATTCCAGAGCATGGAATGGAGACTATCTGCATGAGGATATATAGTGTATTGTCTTCTGTGAATTTTCATTTGACAGGGATTTTGGAGGCTGTGATCTTAATTAAATCTCAACTGACTCAAATAATGCATCTAAAGGCATGCAGTGTTGCGTAACCTTGCTGAGTTGGTAAACCATAAATCATCAGAAAGCTTACGATAGGAAGGGCTGCTTTGAAATTTTTTTTCGTTTGCTACAGTTGGTTTGGTTTTGTTTTTTTGGCCTTGTTTAACGTACACTTCACCGCACCGTATCACCATGCCCTCCCTGGTTTAAGCAGCATTATTTTTGCTTAAAAAAAAAAGAAAAAAGAAGATAAGCTCTGAGATGTGCTTTGACCAGTCACTCAGCTGAAGAGTGACATAAAGAGAAGTCATAAATATAATGGGATTGACAGGGAAGGAAGGCAGTCCCGGCTCTCTGGGCATCTCACTGCTCACAGGAAGGTGTGGGTGCCTCCCGTCCTACAGCTGGACGAGCCTTCTGCACATTTTAGGAGAGTAACTCCTAGCCCTGCGCTGAAATTTATGCTGGGGCGTAAACAGTTCTCAGACGGCGCGGTGGAGTCGCGGCGTGTCGCCCCGGGTTGTAACGGGTCGCAGCGGGGTTGTTGCAGTAATGGACGGTGGGCTTTGACGTCGGCGCAGGTTGAGCTGATTTCAGTCGTGTGTGAGGAAGAAAAGGGTTGCAACAGTTGTGTGGAGAAGGTTCAAGTGGATTTTTAGGCATTGGAAGTGATGTAGGGTGGTCAGATCTCTGGCGCAGCGCTCGGGCACTGATGCTGCTTGAGAATCGCGTTTCTAAAATGCTGAAGCTAAACAAATGGCTGTTTCAGTGTAAAACGCTTTGGCTTCTGTATCTGTGATTGCCTGCCCCGGGCAGCAGGAGGAAAGGTAAGGGGAGAAGGATTTTTCCGTTCAAAAGTTCAGAGTTGCAGAGCTCTTGTGCTTTCGTGCTCTGTATTTCTTCGTCATTTTGGAGCTGCTGTAGACAAACCTAAGCTGGAAGGACACCGCGCAGGGATTTACCTATGAAAATGTTTCCCGGTGGCAAGATAACTTCCTGATGTTGTGTTCTGCCCTCTGCTAGGGACAGGCGGTAGCAGGGGTACGTTTATCAACACCTGCAAAACTAGATTGTGGGAAAATCCTGACACCATAAGCTAAATTTGTTATTGTTTGGTGAAAGGCTTGGCTGGTTTTAAGCAGTTTGTTTGTGTTCTTGAAAGCAGAACTGCAGTGCTGGAAACTGCTTTGCTGTACTTCAGTTAAAATGTCCTGTACTGTTTGTTTTTTAGAAGGTGCTTACTTGCTCAGCTTCGCTTTCCAGTTACAAGGAAAGGGAAAAACCCCCTCATGCACTCCTCTGCAGATCTGAAGTGGCTGTGTAGAGACTGGGGAGAGAAGCCGCACTGGCAGATCTCCCTTCCCCAGCCTGGGGTTTTTTTTTTTGCTTCTTCTTTCCTTTTAACCTTTCCAGCACAGTTTCCTCTGCTAGCAGGAGGGATCTGTACTCCACACTGAAGTTGAATGAAAGTTAGAAAACCCTGACTGAATATTGAACAAATAAGCAAAATTGCTAATTGTTCTGTGCTGGACGGATTTGCCTTCATTGATTAGGTAAGATGCTCTGTTATTTGGGAGGGACAACACCCCCTCCTCCCCAAACTGACAACGGGTTTTAATTTTTAAGCTTTATCTCGCCCTTAAATCTGAAACATCATTGTTCAAATAACTGAGAACAAGGTAAACCAACAACATCAAAAAGGTCGGCTTCTGTGATTTCTCAAGGGCTTGTTATTTTGTACTTTCCAATTCTATTTGATGTCTTGACAAAACAAGATGACACAAGGGAGAATACATTAAATTTTGATTTTCATCTAACCTGTTACCGTAGTGGCAGCTTAATTTCTTTTACTTTTTACCGAGGACGGCTTTTTGCACAATTACTCTAATTGCCAGGCCACTTTATGAGAAGGTTTCTTCACGGGTTTCCCATTTGCCTTGATTTTGCGAGGCATTTTTTTGAACGTGCTTTGACCTTTAACACGGCGAGCTTGCCGGTTGGAGTGCGTCTTCATTAGAAGTAAATCAGCGAATGGCAAGATTGTCAAAGAAGCAACTGATGTTTTCTCATTAGAATCTAATTTGCACCGTTGTGCTTAGCTGTGATGTTCAGCTGTAGGTGTCTGCCATAGGTGTGAAAAACTGCACGTTTTGAGCAAATAAAGTTTACAGCTGTTACAAAGGCTACGCTTGCAGCCCGAGTGGCGAAGCCCAACAGAGTGTTTAAGCAGAGCTCTGTTTTGTTTGGGAAATAAACTTCACGGTTTAACCAGGTGAATATTTTTCAAGAGCTCACTTAAAAACGTTTTCAGTTTTTTCAGCTGGCCAGCACAAAGTATGTCTTCTCAGATGCCCCAGGTTTGAAGAGCAGGCAGCTCTGCGTTTCTCTTGCTGGAAAAAATACTCGGGGAGTGGAGAAAGGGCTCATCCTTCCCTAGAAATCTCTGTCGGGAGTTGCAGTGATTCTTAAAAATCTGCCATAGGGAAAAAAAAACCCCACCAAACCCTCTGTATAACACTTCCTTTTTGCTCACATGAAATTCCAGGCATATTAAATGCTGCCGGTTCAATCACGGTCTTTTATTATTTAATTAAGCTCTCCTTAATGTATTAATGAATTAATACACAAATGTAAGGAGCCTGACATGATGATCATTCTCAGTATATTAAGGGTGTTTGGGAGAGGGAGGGTTTCAAGGGGTTTTCAAGGGCTTTAGGGGTATTTTGGATGTTTCTAAGCAGGATTGCTTTTGGTTTATTTGAGGCTTTTTTGGCAGAATATGTTGATCTAACATTTCCTTTCCTAAACTCTGGAAAAAAATACCGATTTCTTTTTTGAACTGAATCATAAAATATCACCACTGTTCGGAACCATGTACAGCAGGTTATAATTTTTCCTTTCGTGCTGGAGCAGGAAGCAAAACCGATAACTTTTTAGAATGTGAAAAATGATGATGATAATCTCGAGGTTGAAATCTCACTCAGTTTATTAAATGAGTATTTCGTTGTGTGTGTTCCGGTTTAGTCTCTATTTGACAAATGTTAGATGTAGAAAGGATTTAATTTATGTAAACTTTATATTTTTATGCAAATTAAATGGGTATTTATTATAGCAGAAACAATTATCCTGGCACTTAGTGAGAAACCTGGTATGCATGAGAAGTGGTAGATAAGATCAGATGTTTCATTCTGTAAACAAATAGGAAAATATTCCCGTTTTTCCTCAGCTAGAATAGAATTCAGAAGACAGCAGACATCCTGACATGCCGGGGAGTGTCAGCATAGCCCTTCGTGCTGCTTTCCGTGGGTCAGAGGGAGATCTTCCCTCCTGATAAAATACAATAAACAAAATTATAATAATAAAATGCTAATTTAATTTTAAGGGGGGGTGTCCCCCTCCCCCCCTTTAATAGTGGATTGTATTGTTACAGAGAGAACAGTTATGCTAATGGCAGCCTACTTAGCTGATTTTACATTAATATAATAAACATCACCTGTCTTAATGTGTTGTACTGTATTATGGCAAAATAACGAAGTCTAAAGGTGAGATTCCATTTTGCATAATGAACCGACATTGTAGTTTCTGCGTGAATAATTCTACCAGTGGGGGGGGTTTATTTTTGTGTTGTTATTTTGGAGTGTGAAATATTGTGTCAGAAATGTTTTAGTCTCGGGATGGAAGCAGCTCCTGCCTTCAGCACTCTCTTATTCTGCTGGGCTCCGCGCCGGCGCGTGGCATCCCGCTTCTCTCTGCCAGTGTGCAGTGGTTTATCTCCTCCTGTGCCATGAGCTGGGCTCTTCTGCGTTGCTCCGGCTGAGGGTTTTTTTTTTTTTTTTTACATTTCAAATGTATCGCACGTAATAGCTCTGTAATAAGACAGCTCAAGTGAACTGCTTGGTTTTGCCTAGCCGTCCCTATTTTTATTCGTGTCCCAGTGTTCTTAACTGTTCCTCAGCTACTCTTTCTGTGTTCAGCTGTTTTGCTCCGTTTAACTTTCCTCACAGAATCTTTAACCGAAGAATTGCTGTTTGGAAATCCGAGGTGCCTGGTATGAGGTCTCGGGGAAATCAAGTTTGAGCATACATCGCAGGAGAAAAGGATTTGCTGGCAGAGTTATCCTTTATGGATTAAGGAAACCCTCCCCATCTTCATGCGTGCCTGCTAACAGTTTAACAGGACCACAGCCGTATCCAACACCGAAGGCACGGTGTGGGAAAATGGCATTCTTTTTTTTTTTTTTTCACTTCATACAAGATTAAACGACTTGAAATTATTTAGCTAGTATTTAATTATATTAATATCACTGAAAATGGGGGAATGGAGATGATTAAATAGGACTAAATCATTTTCATCCCTGTGACCCTTGTCGGGGTTGTGTGGAGGAGTGACAGATGCATCCCTGCTCTGGCTCCGTTGGGAAGTTAAAGGTGAACTTGGCCCAAGTTTGTGGAAGTTTTCCTTGGTCGGTCTCGCCAAAACGTGGTGTGTTTGCAGAGCTTGAAATCGGGGGGGACGGGAGGGCTTTGGGGGATGCGGGGAAACAGCAGGCAAAACCCTGGGAGAAACAGTGTCTGAAAACAATTGTGAGTATTAAAGACATTTTTTGCCGTTGATGGTATTAGCATGTCAGCAGGTCTCTACTAGCACGGCTCCGAAAGCCAAATTGCAGCTGTATTTTTACCTTTGCTGCCAGGTTTACATGCAGCTGGGTATCTACCACACCCCATTGTTATCAGTCAACAATACCCAAAGTAGTTCGTTAATCATATCAATAACAGCGATCGTGTTATGTGTGGAAAACAGAAATAAACAACTTCAGGAAAAGATGGATTTCTGCTCTGCATGCTAACTTAGCATTCTTTAACTATGTCTGCCAGTAGTTTAATTTGAACTTCAACTCCCTGAAGGCAGTAAGACAGAATTATTTTAGTTCTTCATAAACTGCCTTCTGTGATTCATTGTTAACTCATAAACCACGCTCATTTTCATGTACTTAAACAGTTAAGCCATTTTTAAAAGTTGGTTTGTAATTTTTTTTGGCAACACATTTAAGTTGACATCGGAGAGATAGAAATCTAAAATGAATTTATAGCCCTCAGTTTGGGTTTCATTTACTATCGGACAAAATATCAGAAATAAATATTTTTTATCTAACGTAATGTAAGTATATTGCACAGTAAAATAAAGTTTAGTTTTGACTGAATACACTCAAAAAGGGACCCATAAATACTAGAGAGCTGTAGTTAAGAACTTACATGACTGTTTTAAATACTATTGATTTAAACCACTGGCTAGATTTTATGAATCAAAGTGTAATTTCCAAGCTTTGGCTATATTTCTCATCGCTAAAGCACTCTCTCTTGTGTGCCTTTAGCAGCTTTCCAGACATTCAACACGGGATTAAATGATAGTAGTTACAATGATCAATAGGTTAAGACCGGTACAATCACTCTTACCGCTAATGACCTCGGTAGTAATGGGTAATAAAGTGTGGGCTATAATAGCCTATCGCTGGTGCTGCATGCCCTTTGATTCCTAGTATTACTAGGGACTAGCTACATGAAAAAGTTGGACGTTGGGAGTTGAGAGTGGATATATAGGCCGTCATTCTTAACTATTTAAAGTCCTCACGCTGCGCGTGTCGTTTTTAACACGGTGTTTCTGGTCTGTTTGTATCCGTTTGTGAAAGGTACCCCTAAGTGGCTGTTGTGATAAGCTGAAGCACGGGCTGGTTAAATGGGGCTGTTGGCCGCGTTCGTAAATGGGAGGCAGGACCTTCTCTCGAGGCGCAGATGGGGTGTGAAGATGGGCTTTTGGATGGTAAAATGGAAGTTGAACGGACCAACGCAGACTTGTACGGCTAGGTGTGCCCAACACCTGTCTGTGCATATATGCGCACGTATGTACGTACGTACGTACATAACTAAACTTTCCTTGCTGGTGAAGTGCTGCTGTTCTAGCAAAGAGTGTGCAGCTAGGAGATTCTTCACCGGAAGGTATATGGCCAGTTTTCAAAGGTAGGGCCAAATCCTTAGATTCCTCCCAAGACAGACGTTGAGGAGAGCCATGGAAGCGCATGGGAGTTGTCTTTGCCTAGCTGACGGCAGAGTGCGGCCCTTCGTATTAATCACCCGTGTGTAGGGTTTACAGCACCCCACCCTATTCCTGTCTGAATCCCTGCCTGTCGTCATAAATCTGACTGAGGAGTATTTGTGTTGTCTGTCTTCCAAGAAGGGCACAGAAAACATACTTAAACATGCTTCCTCTCCTGTTTGCTCAGTCCGACTTCAATGAAAGGTAGTACAAACCCGAGGGTAAAGTAAACTTCTCTGGGGATGAGAATAATGAAGGTGAGTCATGCTTCGGGGCGAAGATAGTGACGGCGCTATTTAATGAAATAATTTTCTACTCCCAGAAAAGTTTTTAAAAGACTATGGATTAAGATACTCTGAGTTAATGGGATTGCCCATCCTGGTGACTCGGTGTCCTCGGAGCTGGCGACGCGGTGGCACAGTGGCCATCCCGTCGGCACGGGAGAATGGCCGCTGGTGTCGGTGGGACTGGCGTTTGACCCATAATTAAATCTCCGTTAGCCTGCGTTCACACCTGCCTGGACCACATTAGATATGTGGGAACGTGCTGTGCCACGGGGAAGGCGCAGAGGACCTCGCCGTGTTTGCATTCATGGGATGTCGGAGGCATGGGAGCCTTCGCCAGACTCTGCTCAGACAAATGTTTTCCAGGCAGTGCCTGGCCCTGGCACACAACATGTACACAACAACACGGGGAGATGTGCGGCATACATGCCTCTGACCTTCAGGAACCATTTTTAGTTCATCAAAATTAGTGATGCTGAGAAATCAGGACATCAGTGCATAATGACTGTGAAATTAGGAATGAGAGCTTGCTATGCAAATGACAGGACAAATCATGTGAAAAAGTCAAGATAAACTGCATATTAAGACATTATGTTACATAAAATTAATACTGCATTTCTCTCTTGCTTACTACTACACTGGAAGATTTTTTTTTTAACTCCTTTATCTTCTGATCAGCTATTGTCTGCTGATTTTTTAAAAAGTGGTGCACAGAAAAAGTGCTAAACATATTATTACCTTTTATTGTAATACATGAGATGACAGGAGATCCTTTTTAGCAAAGTATATCCTTTACTGCTTTTAGTTTTGTGCTGTCACGTCTTTGATTTGAAACTATAGAAAAGTAAGGTGCTTAAACATTACTGTTAAAACTCATAGGGGTTTTGTCTTCTCCTCTATTGTTTTTTTTCCCTTCCTTTTCTTTTCCTTTTTTGGGGTGGAGGGTAGAGGGATGGGTTTCTAGGGAAATAGTCTTCTTGCATTACTAGGACTGACAAAATGGTTCTCATGTAGTCTGCAAATTAAACACAAGTGCAGTGATTATTTTGAATAGCTAAATTACATTCTAGAAAGCTTGCAGAATTCATAGCATTGTCATTAGGTATCCGCTTGAATACAATTTGTGTAACCTTGGCCAAGACAGCCTGTCATTTTAATGTCAGTGTTTTATCTGAACAAGACATCATCCTTTCAGATACAGTGTACAGGTTCCTTGCAGAGATGCCCGTGCAGAAACGTGTTAACAGTTGCAAATATGAAATGCTATCAAGTTCATCACTGTAGCTGTTTGTCACTGAAATGTCATGGAAAGCGGCTTTTAATGGTATCTCACATAATATGAAAGAATTGAAGACATCTGTATGCTGGGTGAATATGGAATGGTAAAGACATCGTGGTAGGGCCTTTCTGTTAAAATTGCACAGGAGTCTAGTGCTGTTATTCACATCACTGAGCCTTCCTTCAATTTTCTTAAAAACCTGTCGTAATAGGGTCTAGATCCCATCAGCGTGGGATACTCGGCTGCTGGATTTCTGTACGGAAGGAAGGGCTTTCTGGGGGGGGAAGAGACTCAGTTGACAGTCTCTTGTAAAAATAAATAAATCTTAGCGCTTTTTTTTTCCCTCCCCCTTTAAAGAATTCCCATTGCAATAATGGTTTGTAGAAGGTGAATGTTGTCTCCAGGAAAACGTGGTCGGTACCTCTGCCTGCTGAGATAGGCTGTAAGGACTCTCTTGTCTTCAGCACCCGCCCCGGCAGGCGCGGGGACGGTGGACAGCGCGGAGGAGCCCGGCGATGTCCTCTGACCCCCCCTTTGCTCTCCTCTCGCACCCCAGGTTCCAGTGTCGGTGGCTATGATGACACCTCAAGTGATCACTCCCCAGCAAATGCAGCAGATCCTCCAGCAACAAGTGCTAACTCCCCAGCAACTCCAAGTCCTGCTCCAACAGCAGCAGGCACTCATGCTTCAACAGGTAATTGTTTCCTTAACAGCCGCTCAGGTGGCCCCTGCAGGTATTGGGGGGGCTTCGCCTCCCTAAATGTTCCCAGGGAAAGAAGCTGCCTGCATCTCGGGTCCGTACCTCGGAGCAGCTGTGCTCTGAGACGAACTGACTGCTCTTTTGTTTTTAATTCTAGAAATAGCTACTGGAAACAAATCCAGGGAGCAGTGCTAGGAGTGTTTCCAAGATCAGCTAAATAATACAGATGCATATTTAAGTGTCAGGACTTCGGCAGATGTCCCTGTTGCTTTTGCCTGCATCCCCCAGGAAGCACGGTGTGCCCTAAGTAATTGGAATAACCAGAGTAGCAGGGCGACGCTTCCCGGTTTAGACCTCGTTATGTCCATCTGGAGTCGTAAAAGACTATGGAAATGGTGTCAATAAAAGTGAAGAGGTTTGCCAGCCTTAATCTGTTTGATTTCAGCCAATGTGTGCCGTGCGGTGTGTCAGCGTTTCTCACAGCCCGTGGTCCTTTTTCAGCCGAAAGCTGGCCACCCGCAAGCTCTGAGGCTCCCGTTATCCTAGGGTACGGCACAGCGGGGGTCTCAGGAATCCCGGGCAGGTGTCAGCATCCACCCCAGCCCAACCCTGTGTGCTCCCTCCTGGCTGCCGCGCTGCCTCCTGCCCGCGCCGGAGCGCTGCCCGCACAGCGCACGTCTGGGGAGCGGGGAGGAGGAGAGCGTTTCCCAGGATGTCTGTGCATGTATTGAACAACACTTAATACAGTCAAACCCTATCATTTAGAAAGCATGTGTGTTTCACAACAGAGATTCACCAGGCTCTCTCAGCAAGGGCATTTTGGCTTTGTTGTTACAATCAAAGGTCATTCCTTGCCTTATTTTAATTAGTTTGTGTAGAAAATGGTATGTTTTTCATCAGTTCATTTTGGAGATTACTTTTCAAACGATAATGCCAAGAATAGTCAGTGTGCACTGAATTTATTGTCGAGTTTCAAACTAAAGGTCAGACCATTACAGATAAAAGGATGCTATTTTTCAAATCACAGTTTGTGTGTTACACCAAAAGGGACACTGAATTGGCTCTCCACTTTGTTACTTACCATCTTTCCTTTTCTTTGTAGCAGCAGCTTCAAGAGTTTTATAAGAAACAACAGGAACAGTTGCAGCTTCAACTTTTACAGCAACAACATGCTGGAAAACAGCCTAAAGAGGTACAGACAATACCCATTTTACTTTCAAACCACAGATCCCCGGGGACTGTCTAGTGGCTATTAAACTGTCATTCATCTTATAAGTGATTGCACAACTGAACTGACTCTATCGGGTCTCAGCTTTCAGATTTAGAGTTATTGTCCTGTTTTCGCCTGTATTTTCCTGTGCTTTCCATTTGCTGGCTGCCACATATTTTATAGCAGGGGACCATGCCTTGATGTTCGGCATGAGTGCTGGAGCGAGCATCTAGACTTGCAGCTGGGGAGAGTGCTTCTGGAAGTTAGTTATGTTGTAAAGGGGAGGGGGCAAGGTGGCAGGCCCAGATCCAGTGATGTCCTCTCTAGGCAGCGCAAAATGCCGAGGGATGTGGAGTTTGGGCTCGCAGTTTCCAACCGGAGAGGTTCTGGTTGCGCGTTCCTCGCAGCACGGGTTTAGCGGGAGGGACCGAGCTGGAGCAGCATCGGTGGTGACACCAGGAAGCGAGGTCTGAGGCGCAGAGGTAGCGTGGGAAGGTCCCGTTGACGGCGTGGCGGACCTCGCTCTGATGCCGCTGCGGTCCGTGGCAGGAACGGGACAGGCCAGGGCGGTTTCTGCCTATTCTTTAAATACACTTTCCTTTCAAAATACCTGTCACGTGCTAAGCCGTGTTGATTTTGGTGTGCTTAAATTTAATTTTGCTGTAATTACGTTTATTTTTAAGGCACCGAGTTCACGCCTCTAGTCACAGGGAGTTTGAGACTTTCATGTTTAATCTGACATCGCTGATGGCTTCGGTAGATCCTAGAAAGCTGCCTCTTGGCACCAGACGCTGCCGTGATGTCCTGCGATAGCGGCAGCGCTTGCACGTCGCTTCGCAAGCGGCGCTGCTCGAAGCACGCGCCAGTTCCCCCACCCCTCAAATTTCGGCGAATCGTGCCACCTGTGCCAAGTTTCAACCCAGAGTGAATTTTTCCAGCTGAGTTATAAACCCCTGGAAATAGGGGGGTTTATAATGGAAACGCTGACACAACCTTAACCATAGCGCGCTTACGGGCGCCACTATAATAAAAAGGGAACAGATTAAAAAGTGTCTAAAATGTAAATCTAAAGGACTAACAGTAATTAAAATGGAAATGGCACAGGGAGGGAAGGCATGTAATTGTGAGATATCACTGTGCAGAATGCTCTCAGCTTTGTTTTGCTGGCTGTTTTTCTAATTCAGTAGGGCTTACTCATCAGTGGCAGTTCAATGCGCGTTAATGACTCTGGGATGCAGGCATCACTCTGGACAAAGAAATGATTATTGTGCGGTCAAAAGAAGTTCAAAGACAAGAAGGGAATTTCAGTTTTTTCCTTAGAGATCCACATTCAAGAGCATATAAATTAAGCCAAATGTTAAAAACCACAGTCTGAAAGCTGACTTCAAAGTCACAACTCTCTAATTAATGAACTGCGAGCTTCAGTTTGGACAAGTCGTGGTTTGATGCGCCCATAAATCAACATGACAGGTCTGTTTCACAGTCTCAGACAGCGCTTGTCATTGAGTCACATCAGATGTAAACACAGCAGAAAAAAGAGGGAATATGAAGGAGGTGCAATTGATCAACAGAATTGGTAAAAACCCACTTTTGAAACGCATTATGCATGATCACAGGAAATGGCGATAGCCTCAAGAGGCTTTCTCCTTCTGCTGTTGCTTTTTTGAATCAGATTTCTAACAGCCTTCAAAAGGGAGAATAAGAATTATGGAGCTTCTCCCCTGTGGCTGGCAGGCAATAACCCCCTGTTGTTATTTTGTGCTTCTTTCTTTTCAAAGGCGTCAAAATTTAGTTTTTTAAAGATCTTTAACTCTATATTTGAAGACAAACAATAAAGGGCTGCCACTGTCATTCTTATCAGTTACCAGGGATTGTATTTTTTCTTTCTGTTGCCACTTCTTATTAACCTCTTATTTGGTCTATTAGACATAGTTTTGAATGCAAGCCTGCATGCTGGGAGAACATGAAAGTTCAGATGAGCTCAGAGGGCAGATAAAGAAATTTGAAGGGGAAAGTTACACAGCAGAATGAACGATAAAAGTTAACTCTTCTAAATTGCTGTTGTCAGACAGGAGAGCATCTCAGACACAAAGATGAGGGCTTGGAGCTTAAAGAAAAAAAAATACTTTGTGTTAAAAAGGACGAGAAGGGAAGTTAGACAATGTGATGGCATTTCAATATCTAACACCCTGATTTACTGTGGTCACACTTCTGATATTACACTAGCGAAAGCAACAATAAGAAAGGACTCCTTCCTGTTTCGAGGAGAGCGTTTTAACACGGTAGCTGTTAAGAGAACAAGGGGCCCGAGTCTCTTTGGCGTTTTCTGGGGGTTTGGTGGCGTTTTTGCTGATGGTTTCGGTAGAGGCCCGTTTCAACGGTGCGTTTCATCCCACAGGTTTCTTCAGCCCCTATTTTCCTGCCTTAAGGAGGTTATTCTTGCTAAATTACCATGCAAGTGGCGGTCGTCTTTTTAGTCGTCTTATTTTTCTTCCCCTCCATGCACACTAAAACCTGACGGTCGGGTCACATGGCGAGCAGAGCTGTGGTGGGGACCGGCGGGGGACTGGGTTGGTACCTTGACAGATGGAACAAGTGTATCCATTACTGCATCCCCCAAGTCGTTTTGTTGGTGCCTTGTCCTGCTGTAGCATCGTGAAAGAGGAAAAATGCAAACCTCCCAGGCCCCGCTGGTGAAGGATCTGACCCCCAGGCTGGGTAACGGAGGAGTCCCAGTAAGGTTTCTGGTGGGTTTTACTGGAAGCCACCCTCCAGTGAAGCCCTGCACCTGCTCCCCTGGGAAAGTGGGGTCTCCCTGGGGTGCGTGTGGGGTGTTGGGGCCACAGAAGGATCCCGCTGGGTGCCGTGGTGCTGGACGGAGCGGGTTGTTTCCCGAACAGGGCCGTTTGTCCTCCGGCAGTTGTGACAGTTTATGTTAGGCAGTAGGGAGTAACCTAAGAAAGGAAAACAGACCTTTGACAGCAGCTTTAGGGAGGGGATCAAAAATGCAAGTTTTATCAGGATATTTCAGCATTTTAACACTGACTACTGACCTGACAACAGGACTGCACTGAGACCTTTTTTGTATGCATTCAATTGTGAGAAGTAAACAAACTGCCTTGTATCCTGTGTTTGGTAACTGGGTGGGGAGCGCAGTTTGGCAACGTGTCTTGCTTTTAAATTCTTTCTTGGACAATGGGCCTTGTATACTTTTATATCCTGGCTTTTCAAAGTAGAGTGTTCAAGAGCTTTTCTTAGGATAGCTGAGAAGACAACCGAACGGGCATCAGTCAATTTATATAAAG
>NW_010230504.1:0-26227 GCF_000690775.1 Eurypyga helias
CAACCCCCATTCTCTGTCCCCCTGCGCTGCTCGGAGGGGAGGAGATAGAGAAAAGCGGGAGGGAAATTGAGCCCAGGAAGAAAGGAGGGGTGGAGGGAAGGGGGTTTAAGATTTGGGTTTTATTTCTCATTATCCTACTCTGATTTGATTGGTAATAAATTAAATTTCCCCAAGTTGAGTCTGTTTTGCCCACGACTGTAATTGCTGAGTGATCTCTCCCTGTCCTTGTCTCAACCCAGGAGCCTCTTTCATTGCATTTTCTCTCCCCTGCTGACAGAGGGGCTTCGGTGGGCACCTGCCCTTCCAGCCAGGGTCAGCCCACCAGAGCTGAGCAGCACAGAAACACTCTCGTGGACTTTTCAGAGGAGACAGGCAAATGAGTGATTCAGACCCTTTTCATGTTAACAGATTTATTCACTTCCCTGTGCCAGAATTTTCATTTCCAGGGACAAATGGAGCACTTAGCTCAGGGTTTTGGAACTGGAGCAAAACCCTGGAGCATCACAGAAATCGGAGTTTCCTCTCTCCCTTACTGGAAAGTTGGGGGTGATTTTCTCTGCCAACAGAAAGCAGAGCAGCCGGCTCCCTCTCCCCTAGGGACTTTGGATGTTTTGGAGCATGGTGCTGCCCAGGGGTCCCCCAGGAAGGGGCAGCAGGGGAGGATGCTGGGAGAGCCTGTGATACACAGCATGTACCCTAAAACTTCCTGATAGAGCACAAGACATTTTAAAATTCCCCAGTCAGAGCTGCAGCTTGTTCGAGCTTCAAGGCGTAATTGCTCCCAGCTCAGAAGCCACGCCGGATGAGGACAGAGCTTTCCACGCTACCTCTTCCACAGCTACAGAAGTGAAAGCGGCAAGGTCCGTGCTGTTGCACAGGAAGGACCCGCTTACGCAGGGGGATTTCCCAACGAGGAGCACAGCTTGTTGAGCCCAACGCGGCGAGAAGCTCCCTGCGTCACGGGATGCTGTGTGGGCACGAGGCGTGGTACAGCGATGGTGGGGCGGTTGCCTTGGGAATAAAGCCCACGTCAGTCTTCTTCCTGATTAAGACATGAAGAGAACACATGTTATTAGAAACTGCTCTGATATTTACTGCTGTCAGGCTGCAAGAGCTCATAAAAGCAGAAGAAAACTAAGCCTGTAGCTTCCTGTGCTCATTAAACAGCCCGAGGGGCTTTGCCTGGGTCCTCTTGCAGGGGTGATCACTGCATGGCTGTGCAAAGGCGCGTGTCCACACAAGAGAGCAACGCAGGAGCAGGATCAGGGGGAGGGCAGCTCCCTCACTGACAGCCAGAGCTGGAAGGGTGTGCCAAACTCAGCTAAAGGGTGTGCCAAACTCAGCTGAAAGGGCGTACAAAACTCAGCCGAAAGGATGTGCAAATCTCAGCTAAGGGATGTGCAAAGCTGCTGCCTTCGAGCAGCCGCAGCCAGCACTTGCTCAAGAAGGAGCTGCACAAGTTTCTTTCCAGTGACATGGGGAAAGCTACCCGTCTCCGATGTTTTCTTGTCTTAGCCTGTGCTGAGCCGCTGGAGCACATATGGGTTGTGCTGTTGACAGTTTTCACTAGAGGATGAAGTGGTGTAGCCACAGTCACTCCCTGATATCACTAGAATTCCATGGGGTCAGACTACAGCAGAATTTAATCCAAGTATTTTTACTTTTATGGGTAAATTCCCCTACTCCACCTCCTTTGATTATCTGTGCCAAAAAAGTGACATTGAATTTGCTTTCTATCTGAGAGGTAAATACACTAAAAAAGGCTTCAGCTGACTTACAGGACTGTTGTCACAGCTGATCCACATTAATACTTTAACAGCCTTGAGCTTGCTTTTGATTCAACATCTGACCTCGCCAGGGAGGAAAGCACTACACTCCCCCTGAGCCGTAACACAGTGGTTTTGCAAATCTCCATCCATTTTCCTCGCTATAAACAGGAGCTTGTTTCTGAAAATGGTACCCGTAGGATGGGTTGATATATCCCAACACGAAGCTTCCACACAGATGTGTTTAAGATGCCCTAGAACTGTGAGGGAGGAACAAGGCACCTGTCATGAACAACGGAGAAATCCAGCCTTGAACTTTGGGAGGGGCTGAGCATCTTCACAGCTTGATCCTTAATGCCAATGGAAAAAACCAAGGGGGACCTAATTTCTCTTCAGTTTTATAGGAATCAGACCAAACCAAACACTTTTTAAAAGTAGCTTTATTTACATTAGCACATGAAATAGCCTAATGTAACAAACACTATGTCCTACCCCATCCAAATCTAAATACAATCTTTAAGCCTGACAGTCAGAGAGTGTGTGGTCTTATTAAAAGATGGATTTTCATCCTATCATGCTACTCCTTATGCTGGTGCTACAGAGATTTAAATGAGAAGATCAGAGCGTAGCTCATGGTCTGTATTCCTTTTTTCCTACTTCTTTCAGCAACAAACAGTAGTGGCAGTGTTAAACAAGGTTACAGTATCTTGTTTAATTAAAACCACCACCATTATTTGAACATTCGAAATAGTCAGCTCTGCTTTTATCACAGCGTCAACTGAGCTATTTGTTGGATTGGTTGGATCAAGTTTCCAAACGACTTCCCGTTCTTCCAGATACACACTGGCTCATTCACTGAAACAAAGACTGGACTGGAAGGGACAACTGGCTCACCAGACCTACTGACCATTCATCACAGCATGATGCTTCAACAGAAGACATGCTTCGTTTCTTCTTCCCAGCATAAACTGCTGTGTAACTGATTTTTCAGTGATTTTTCAAAGATGCCAAAAAGATTCGGGATTCAACACTGGAGCCCTTTGAAAATCCAAGTTGCGTTTACCCACAGATGCTTCTGTGTCAGAACGTGGTGTTCTGCTCTGTTGTTTGCATGCATTTCACGTAAGAGTGTGGTAGCGGAAATCAAAATCCTCTTCTATTATTATTCCTTATACCTTTATTCATAATCAGGAACAATCAGGATCCTCAGCTAGTGACTTTTGCTGAATGCCATTAAGCTAGAGATACACAGACACCGGCTAGGGCTTCAGCCCTACTAGAAGAGAAAACTGACTTTTAGATGGGTAGAATTTCCCTGGCTTTTTTTAGAAGAAGCCTCACCAGCAATTAAGAAAAAAAAAAATTAAATCAAATTCTTATGGTGAGACTGAAATAAAAATATCAGAGTTACCACCCACTTCCCTTCTGCATTGTGTTGTAACTTAAAATCTTTGATTGTACATATCGTTTATTTCAAATTTATTATCACCTCACTTGTATCTGTCCTGTACGAGACAGACTTTCATAAGATAATTAACTGAACCCTAGAGAAAAGAATTGCTATAAATGGTTTGGACTGATCGAGGGAGAAGAAGAGTCTCATAAAAGTCCACATTGTGCTAATAAACATGCCAAGAAAAAGTATGATCTTTCGACAACATCATGTCCAGCCGTCAGGATTTATTTCCTTCTTTTCAGAGGGAAAAAAAAGGGTACATGATTTGATCTTGGAACACTGCCTTGAACTGCTTTAAAAATCTATTCAGCTCTCAAAATATGGGACAAAGAGAGTGAATTTTTCCTTCCCTGTGTGTGGTGCAGAACCTAAAAAAGTATGGGTTTGGCTGGAATCTTTGCCATAACATGTATTTGATCGATGCTGTAAGGCATTGCACATTTTTCCCACTGGTATGAGAAGAAGCTGACAGTCAGTTTGAAGGAGATGGATCATTTGGGAAAGAGCTATTCTCCCCAAAATAGGGAGGCACAGTATATGCCTCAGATTCTAGCTGTAGAGCAGTATTAGCTGCTTATGTAAAAAATGGTAATGGAGAACCATAGGGACAAATCTGGAAACTAGAGCCTGAGCCACTTGCATGGGCACATGCAGAGACATGCCACGCTCCGAAGAGTGCATGGTACCATCCAAACACCTACCAAAGAAAAGCACTGTCTTCAATAACCAGAGGCTTTCCTGGAAGGAAGAGACATCAGGGGAGAGCTGGTAGACTCCCACAAGAAGACGTGTCGTCATGATGTGCAATGGGGTGTCCAGTAACGTGTTGTAATGCGTTACTCAAAATTATGTCCCCAGCAACTTCACCTCCTGCCAATTTGCGAAGCTGAGGTGGACTGAACAGGCAAGACCCAAACTGACAGCTGAGCGGGTTTCTGAAGCACCATTACAGGCATTAAAAGGCACAGGGCTGCAAGAAAGTCCCGAGCTAACCAGGTTGCCTGCCAATTTCCCCTGACTCTTAAGTACATGAAGCATCTACATGAACATAAACTGCTGTCAGGAACTCATGCTGGAACAGCACGACTGAGTATTTCTAGGGGCTGTCTCCTTGACACAGACCCAGACTTTAATCGCAGTGCTTGGGGAAGGAGTAAATGAGCTGTTTAATCTGAAAAATTAAACCTCATATACAGACAGTGTCCAGCTATGCCAACTAGACAGCAAGTATTTGACAGCACACTGTTTATAGCCTACCTCTGCCAGGGGAACAATTTAAGTACTATCAGAACAGGGTTTTTTCCTGTCATACTTCCCATTCAGACTTCTTTGTAAAGTCTGCAAACAGGGATGCCAACATACCCCATTCTGACCTACACAGCAAACAACTGGACTCGTGTTCCTGCTGCGTTATCACCAAAATGAATCACTGTCACATCTCCTCAAGGGCCTGGCAAGACGGAGAGTTTTCTGCTGGGAAGTGTCAGTTGAATCCCACACCTACTGCTCTCATGACACCAACTGCATCTTTTGTGCTTATCCCAGAAAAGAAAAACACCCAGCAGAAAAAGGCTCAGCTTTAAATTTTGCTCTTTGCCAGAACAAACACGGGAGCAAGTGAAGCACAAGACTGAAAACTTTAGCTTATTAAACTCCAGGGAAGACAAAATAATAATAAAAAAAAAAAGTTCATCAATCTTTTTTAAAAAACAGAAGATGCTGGATAAAAATGAGTTGTGTCCCCCCCACCAATGTAAATTGCATAGATCTGAGGAACAGAAAGTGGCCATGCGAAAACATGGTTGTCCACTCTTTCTGTATCTGAGAAGAATTTTAGTGCCGCGTCTGCTGTTACCGGAGTCAGGAGGAAAAAAACTTGCTGGGAATGGGGCACAGGGATGACAAACTGCTCGTTGCCTTCTCAGGTTTCACAGGTTCCCTGGGTCAGCTTGGCAATGAAAGGTCCCACTGAATCGGAATGATTAGCTCCTGGGGAAGGCATCCCTACTGGGAGCCAGCAGCTGCAGTAGTGAATATTTATAGTCTTCTGCTGCAACGGTGGGTGGGGTCTAAAAAAGTGTAGATTTGAACTAGGTGTCTTTGAATCAAGCCTGCATTAACCTATGTGATCTGAAGCTTCTCTCTTACTAGCATTTGGAGCATAAAATCCTATCACTTATGCCTAACTGCCACATACTTGTAACCCTATACCTGTGGGATAAAATTAAATCAAGACACCCATATCCTTTATAATTTATAAGGACAAAAGGCAAGTTTTTTTGCCAGGGCAGGGTTCAGGAACTTTAGCTATCTTGCTAGAAAAAAATTCTTCTCTCCCCATTAGGAGATAACTTTCAGAGTCTGTCAGCCATCCAAAATACTCTTTCTGCTCTCTTCATTAGCAACCATGTTCTGTAAGTGACAGAGACATACTCCTCACAGACCACCATTTACTTAAACAAATTATTAATCATAAAGTGATGTTGGAATGCAAGAAATGCTACATCTCCAACCATGACTCAACAGCAGTTCATTTGACTTTTGTTTTGTTTGGAAAATCCCCAAAGTTAGAAACCTCTGTTGGGAGAATTGGAGCTGGCTGACCATCAGGTTGGTTTTTGCTGGGTTTTGGGTTTTTGCCCTTTTTTTTTTTTTTGTGAGCCTATTAGACATAGTTTCATAGTTTGAAACTGAGGGTTTCAAAAACGTTACTCAATGAAGTTCATCCTTGTTTCAGTATGCAACAAACCTCTGCCCAAATCTGAGGAAGAAAAGCACCAGATATTTTATTCTTTATCTCATCACAGACTTCTATAGCACAATGGAACAGCAACGTACGGAACAATACAGAGGAGATCTTTAACTTTATTATTTGTCTTCTGGAAGAAATATAAAATTAATTGCTGCAAAATATTTCAAAGACTGAAAATATTGTCTACAGTAAAAAGGGGAACTAAAACTCAAGCAGCCTAAGTGTGAGAAGTGAGAAAGTCTGTTGCTATCTTTAAGCATTTGCATTTTTAGGATAAATGAAAATTATAATATTCCACATTTGTAAGCCAACGCAGCGCAAACCCTTTTAAACAGGGATTTTGGTGCAGAACTGTAATCCCTAAGGTCTTTAGTGTCTCAACAAAACACATCATGGTCATTTCAAATGAGACCTTACTTTGCAAGCTCAGATAACAAGCAATTATAGCCAACCCTCTTTTGATAGGTGTCCAAAGATCATTTTCAAAAGAAAGAATTATTAATCACCTAAAGATCCACAGAAAAATTCTCTATATTGTGGTTTTGGAATCACAAAAACTCTGCATCTCATTTCATAATGGAGTCAGTAGTGCTTCTTTTTTATTTACTGCAGCGGCTAAATGCTCCCCCTGCCATGTGGTGGATATTCTAACTGCATTCAGTACGCTCTCCCAAAGCCCATCCTTTCACAGGAGGAGTGCACCACTGGGAGGACTACAGAAAATTAAGGGAGGAAGACTGATTCAGAGAGACAAGGCAGTGTTCCTTGTTACTGCTGGATTGTTACGTGTATTGCTTTCTCCTATATAATTATTTTTGATAATTAACCTAATAGCAATTATCTAACTACTTGAAATATGAAGCCTTTATGTATTCTCCCAGTTCTTTCTCTCATCCTGAAAATCTCTAGTAACAGCTCCTAGCGAAGGACTTCAGAAAACCAAACTTAAGATGTAAATATTCAGAAGGAATTTAAATAATCTTGCTTTTCAACCTAACAATCCAGCCTCTAACGTATGTACCTCTTCTCCGCAGGAAGGCAATACAGAATTATGGGAATTGTTCCATACCGTGGAGTCAACAACACAAACAGGAGGCTATCCTTAGTAACTGGTAGGGCTTTTACCTCCCCTCGTCGGGCTGCAAGGATCATACCTAGACGACATATTCCGGGAGTTGTTCCATGCAGGATTCCTGTACAGGGCTGCACTGTTTACACTGACTACAAACCCGTACACACCAGCGAGCTCAGCACAGGAACAAAAACCTCTCTCTGAAGTCTTTCTGTGAAGCAAATTGCACATAGTTTTCCCCATAACAACAGGGTTATTTTAAAAGTTTTATATAAAAGCTTTCTAATGCTACAGATTGTGCTGAACACGTCTCTTAAATTGATCCCTCTACGAGCCATGGAAAAGGCAGTATAGAGGCCCAATCTACACAAGATACTCAGCAGTCAAAAAAAGTTACATCCAAGGGGGAGAGCTGTGTTTTAAAAACTACCCGTTTCCTGGTTGCAGCTGTATCCACTATTGCTCCACAAAATACGGTGGGCCAAATGAAATACTGTTTTTTACAGATCAGATGAGATATGATGAAAAGACAATGGGGAGGGGGAAAAGAAGCAGCAAGGTCCTGCAAAAGAAAGCAAACCAACCCTCCACTTAAAGAAAATATGAGAAACAGGTCTGCAGAAGCAGTGGATCAAGACTTTCCACTAAGAGGATTTATGAGGAAGAGATTTTATCTCCAGGCACAGGTTAGCCTCGTATAAATCCTATCCCTTGTCTTAAACAAACTGACCCCAAACTACCCATGATGTTTAGAATTTTGTACTTAAGAGAACCTCGGTGGTAATTCTGCGATGAGCAAAACAAAGTATTTGGAAGAGAGCGCTTTCCAGTGAGCAGGATGATTTCACATTGAAAAACTTCCTCATTGTTGATTCATCCAATCTCCAAAGTAGCCCAGGCTGGAAAACCCAAACTTGCTTCAGTTGAACCTGGCATGGAGCTTCTTTGTTGACAAAATCATTTAAATAAAAGGTTCTTTGTCTATCTCTCTTTTCTTTTTCCAAAGGTACAAAATTGTGTCAAACAAAAACATAACCCCCAGAGAGTATAAATGAAATCGAACGTAGAAATAAATTTGCACGAAGGACATGCTGTTGTAAGAACACATTTCCTCAGTGCCGACAGACCCAGCACGGAGCACAGCCACATTGCAGCTGAAAGCTGGACCCAGAGCTTAACAGAGCACCAGCAACATGCCAAATCCAAGCTGACAAGCCCTGATGGGCAGCAGATCCCTGTTCCAAGCTAGCGCAGGCATGGAAGCAACTGTGTGTTGCTTCCACACATGCACTAGTGTCCCTACATGGTGTTACCTGCAGAGGAAGGCTGGTTCAGATGTTTCCACCATGCTCCCCTGCGGCAGTTTTTCTGCGATGCCAGTCTGGTACTCACCACCTCTGACTTCCCTGCAGATCCTTTTAGAAGGATCTATTTTTAGGCAGGATTTGAATGGCATGGGGACTTCGTAAGAGTAGTGGCCATATCAAGGCTTTCAGCTAGGAACAAGAAGGATAATTACAACCCATAGTTAATTGAGGGAGCGGTGGACACGGATTGAGAGCAAAGGGTACAAGGTGACAGGAACAAGGAGGACCTCAAGAACAGTAAAAAAGGATGAACGGATGCCTACCTCAAATGTGTGTCAGCCTGGGGAGCTCCTTATGCTGTTATTACAGCACTGCTGGAATAACAGATACAGTGGGAGAGCACACGTGGTGGGAAGAATGTGATGGATGGGTACAAGTTCCTCAGGAAAGAAGGGAAGACTGTGGGGGCTCTTTACATGACAGAGTAGTTTGAACGTTTGCGATGGATGGCAGTCGGACAGAGTGTGGATCAGGAGCAGAAAAGAACGTGGCAGTGAGAGGCGTGTGGCAGTGTGTAACAGCCCAACCCATCAGGGTGACGAGGACAGTCAAACACTGGAACATGCTGTCCATAGAGGTTGTGCAGCGTCCACATCCTTGGGAGGTTTTCAAGGCCTGAACAGATAAAGCTCTCAGGAACCTGGTCTAATCTCACAGCTGATCCTGCTTGAGCGGGAGGCGGGACCAGGTCCAAAGGTCTCTCCCAACCTGAATTGTACTGTGATCCATAGGCTGAAGGGCAGAATCCCAGGCAGGAACCATAGTTTTGAAATTCAGGCAGAGGAGTAAGTACATGCTACCAGCCAAGAAGTCTCAGTTTTGTGACCGTCTTAGCCATGAGCACCACAGACAGACGCTCACCCAGCAGCTAACTGTAGACCAAGGCTGCAGATTCCCAGGAAGCTACAGAGGAATGGCAGGGCAGTGGCAGTTGTAGAACCCATTCCTGCAACTATCATGAGCATTTGGCTGCGGGGGTGGGGGGAAATCCCTGGCAACAAATATTTTCTTGAAGTTCACATCCCAAAAAGCATTTTCTCAGGGCAAGGAACTTCCAAATGTTTTCATACATGTCTTCATACTGTTTCCCTAAGTAGTGAAGAGCCAGGGAATGTGAGACTGTACTCAGTATTCCCACGGAGGGGAAGGGACAGAGGGACAAGAATATGTTTAATGCACTGATGTTCCTAACACGTAGCCTTCCCGACAATCCTACCCCACAATACAGCGTATCAGTGCCAAGTTTGACAAGTAACTAAAATTACTGCCTCACTCTCATCAAGATGTTGTTTACATGTGTGTGGACCCTAAGAACAAGCTCTTAAATCCAGACTCTCACCATGGCCCTTTCCTGACAAATATCCAACCTTTGTTTTTACTGAGAGAACCATATTGCTGGTTTCTAATCATCTCCAACATAAGGCTGCTGCCCTCAGGAAATTATCATCACACCATCTCTCATTTGCTAAAAACACCCCCTCAAACCTTGACCCTCCTCTTCTCTGTACGATTCTCTTCCCACAGGTGGCTTCAGTTGCACCAGTGTCACACCACTCTTCTCCCAGCTCACGCTGTAGGAAGCTTAGGGCAGGTTCTCCACCCCCACCAGCAGCCCCCTACGAACGTTGCCCTTGGCTTTATTTATACCACCAGTGACAGCGGCTTCGCCCAGCAGCCCGCCTCCAGCTCCCCGCACTTGGGGACACCCAAAACAATCACCCGTCCGTTTCCATTGCTGCAACACTGCTTTTGGTTTCTTTCTTTTTTTTTCCAGAAACTGGCCTGCAGCCACGGCAAGGGTTCAGAACGATTCCCACAAGGGACAGGCAGTCTAAACAGTAAAGCAATGCTGAAAGGCGCTGCATGTGCACTAACCACGTTCTGCCCTGCCTTTCAAGAAATACTGCTTCAATGCCTGTACACGTTTACAAACGTAGTGTGTTTCAGAGTGGCTCAACTGCAGAACCCAATTACAACGTTTGTTGGTGTTTGGCAATGTGTCTATGTGTCCAAGTTCTTTAAAAACCTTTCCTACCTGTGTCAGAGAGAACCTCTGTGAATACCATGCGAGTGGGCACGCACTGCCAGTCCTGCTGTACGCTTCTGTCCTTGATAAGCCATTTCTTTATTACTGCACGGCAGTTTCACCCGTTTTGTTTAGCTGGGAAAAAAGAAAACTCACAGGTTAATTGCTGGGGAAACAGCAGAAAATGTACCTCCAGGTTCTGTAAAGGTTAAGGCAGCAACAGACTGCTCACAGCATCAAGTGCCTAGCTTGCTATCAAAGGCTTTGGGTTAGCACCAGTAATAATAAACTTCATACCAGCCTCCAAAAAAAGTACACACACTGGAACCAAGATTTAGGTAGAAAACTAAGTTTGAAATTCAAGGCTCAATCTTGAAGAAATCAATACAAGAATCAATTCCTGTGACCAGGCTAATGATGGAGCCATTATAGGAGAAAACAATTATGAGTCAGAAATGGACACCTAAGAGTATTATTTTAAATTCCAAATAAATTAATATGGAATTTATCTCCAAGAGGGTCTTCCTGACACTCAAGGTCTAACCCTTTAGTCTGCCAACTGCTGGAAAATACTTTTCCTTGCCCAGTTTTTCCAAGTACTCTGGAAGAATGCATTACTGCTCACAGCACTTCAACAACTAATACCTCAGGGAAAGGAGAAAAAACCACTTCAGACTACACCATTAGCATTACCACTGCAACGTTACACAGAATCTAAAATTACTGAAAAAGAAACAGTAATCACCAACATCGCTGTTGCATCTGTATGATAATCCCCAAGTTACAATAGTTTCTTGTATGGCATTTTTGTTAAGAATACAGACAAGTGACCGTAGAGTTGTTATCACCATTGCCATTTAGCTTTAAAGCACGAGTGGCTCTCAAACCGAACAGGTAGAATACTCATAAATACACCTGGAAAAATATCTCTAGCATTTGCCAGCTCTCCATTTCCCTTCCTTCCTTCCTCTTTCCCCCTTACTCTGCTCTTCTTTGCTCTTTTGTGGCACATGGACAGACAACTCGATGGTTTAAATCAAGCAGCACTGACTCTCACTGGCCCAAATAATCTGGAAGGGAGACACTCACTGTGCTGCTGAATATGTGAAAACAGGGCAAGAATGGGAACAAGACTGCAGCATGATAGATGGTTCCCTATGGATCTCTGCAAGGGACAGCGAGAGGAAAGCTTTGGTGCTGCCGACTAGGCAGCAACTTGGAAGAGAGTGATGAGGCAAGCAGGGCATGTAAAGCCTCTGCCCGAACCTGAATGACAGGTCTGAAGTGAAGTTGAAGGCAAAATGAGAAACACGAGTGTACACACAAGTGTGGGTGGGAACCAGTCCTATGGGTACATAAAACAAGACAGCTGACAAGAAATTTGAGCTCAGGTGGAACAGCAAAACCACTTTTCCAACACAAAACAGTTGTAGTACCTTCGGAGAGCAACACTTTATGAAACTGCAAACCCTACTATCTAATTTCAGTCTCTTTATTTTGTCTTGGCACTATCTACATGAGTGGAAAACAATTCCAAAATAGATACATGCAGTTTGGTTTTACTGGCTTCCAGAACATGACTGAAATGGAAGCAGTGGTTCTAACATTCTTTCTTCTTTCACACTGTGGTTTCACTGAAAGGTGGTTGCTTCTTGAGCTTCTACTTAGCATATCATTTGTATGTTAGCCAACAGAATTCCCAAAGGCTTTTCCCATGCTGCTCCTCTTAGTCTTTTGGGTTTGGGCTTTTTTTTTTGTTTAGAGTATCCAACTGATGGCTACTTCCAAAATGTATCTGTAAAACTTGCATTTGAATGCTCTTCATTCACAAAACCGATGGAAAACTGAAGAGTAAGGAGGAGAGAAACATACAGAAGGAAAGCAGATCTGTACAAAAACCATCACGATGGAAAACAGAGGTCATTTGCTTCTCCATTTCACCATAATAGAAATATTAAAAGTAATGTTCTTTGGACTGTGTGTCACATTCAATTCCTAAAACAGAATATCAGCTACTGTGTTTCTGTGCTGAAAGTCACTTTCCCACTGCTTTTTGTAGACTGCTTGCATTGCTTAATTTTAAAGAGTCCAAGAGGCTTCTGATTGTTTCACTTCCTATTCCTTTTGTCCTATTCCTCATCTTGTTGGGATTACTTTTTCCAAATGGTGTCAGTAGGGTTGCCAGTCCCCAAGGCTCTTTATTGATCATTCGCTGAGGTTTATCTTCCTTCTGTAGAATCCAGGCACTTTCTCTGGCCATAGCTACAAATTTCTCCAGCTGTGGCTGATTAACATTCTTGCTGACATTAAGGTCTTGTTCAAAGGGATTCCATATATAAAGAGGAGACGACTCAGGTTTATTTACTTCCTTTCCCTGCAGACAGTGTAAAGAAAAAGCCAAAGTTGCATATATGCATTATAGGCTGAGCAAGTAACAAATCATTTGAGTTATTACATTAGCATTAAAACGACTTTGACCTAGTAGAAAACTTTTTTTTTGGAAGGGGGTTGTTGGGGGGAGGTCATTATTAATCAAGTTAATTTTCCTGTCAACCTGACTGTATGACTCCTGTTCTCTGAATTCTCTTAGCAATGGATTTCCGTGCCACATTCGGCTTAGATTTACTTCAAGGCAAAGAACACACAGCTACAGCTTAGCCTGTCTTTTTGGTCATTCTCCCATTTGCTTTTCCATAAACCTCAGACTTCATTCATTGCAACCTCCTACTCCTACCTCCATTTGCGTATGTGCAGCTGAGTGTGTCATACTAACCTCCATAGCCCAGTCTGATAAACTACTACAAGCACTTAAGCTGTTCAGACCACTCCACTCACAGTGCTCGTTCAGAGCTAGTATAACAAAACAAGATTACTGCCTTGGCTGAAATTCCTCCCAGTTCAGTTTGTCTTTTAGGTACAGAGCTATTCAGGTCAGGGTCCACTTTTGGGCACTTGGTACAGTACTACCAAGTTGTTGACAACTAATTAGTTTGCTACTTAAACGCACTTCCATCTCAGTGCTTATCAGTGCTACTTAGCTGACCTGCTCTGCATTACAGAGCCTCTTCAAGCCTTCCACCGCAAGCTCTAGCAGGAACCTACCAGCTACTGCTAGTCCAGGAAGTGTCCACATACATGCTGCACATTCTTGCCCCAGGGCCAAGAGGACTGACTAGCTAAACAGAAAAACATCAGCAGCACAGACTTTTCCCCTAACTAGCTCAGGCTCCAGCATGTGTATGGGTTTGCTTTCCTTTTTTAAGGCTTAATGGCAAACAAAAGTTCTCCACTCTAATGAATCAGTTTCTAGGATCAAGCTGCAGTGGCAAAAAGAGCTCTTATGCCAGTAACCCACAGCAGCAAGTAGGACGGAGAACACAAACAAGAGTGTCTACACAGCATCATGGCTCTGAAACACCCCATTCTGTACACAGCCCAGCATGAACAGGCGTAAGTTCAGGTAGTAACATTTACATCTATTTCTATTATACTCACATACACACACACACATCAATAAATAGCATAACTTAAACATATAGGGTAAACCATAGCGACAGCAAGGAAGATCATGTCATCTGTCACGCTTACTGCCTTGTAAGTATACGACTGTAGGCTGATACAAACTGCAGTAGGAAACCCAAGTGCCAAAGCAAGTTTCAGAACTCAGTAGCAAGTTTTGATGCAGACACTGTTTGGGTCTGGTCTCCCAACTTGAAAATTTAAAGCCTGTTGGCATATGTGGTTTGTCAAAGACTTTTGCTATGACATACATCATGACATTTTAAAAGTTTTCCTCTCACAGAAGCAAAATAGCTTCTGCTTTTTAAGACTGTCGCTTTTACTGCAGGGTTGTCAAGCAAAATCCTCCAGGCTCAGCATCCTGAGTTTGTGCTATCCAACACACCCAAGTAAAGACACTGTGAATGTTCTTAATGGTGCTGGAAGCGATTAGGCTCCAAGGGGAAAACTCTCTTCCTTCACAGAAAGGACTGAGTTTCTGGATACAACCAATTTAAATGCACTTTGCATATACAACTAAAAATGACAAAAACTGTAGCTTTGCATGTGTAGTTTGTTAAAAAACAGAGAAATTCAATTGATAATGATGAGAGATTAAAATTCATTTACCTTTCGAAGATTTATGGAATTCTTTCTGAAATCAAAGTTTCCAAAATACTCAAAGAAGTCACCCAACAATACATCTAAGGGAAAGAAAACCAACTGCCATGAGAAACATCAAGGAGAGGTTTATATTCAATATGCTCACAAAAATAAAATTAAAAGAAGTTGATGAAGATTTACCTACCAAGTGTTTCTGTATTTTTTGTAGGTTTAATCTTGCTTATATCGCTAACAAATGAGCAATCATATCCTCCAATTACACATTTGTCTTTTTCATCTGAAACAAAAATCACATATTTTGAAGCAATAAACAATAATGCCATTGTGTTTAACAAAATTCAGGATGACAGACAAAACTGAGTTCAGTGAACGCTATCGTATTAAGTAGATCCAATTGGGAGCTCACAAGTGAACTTTCAGGTGAAGATTCCTGATAAATTAATCTGAATTAATCTTAAATTAAAGCGATTAAAGATTTAAAAGGAAAAATGTCTACAGCCAGGCAAAGGAAAAGAAGCATGAGTACATGTGCATTTCCAAAATCCTACAGGAATAAGGTATATGACATCTTGGCATCTCTGAAGTTACTTAAGTAACAAGCCTCCTATCTCTGCATACAGAGCTTTATAATACACTAATCAGCACCTGTATGAGGGTTTCAAAAAATCACACCCAAAGTGTCCACTGTCTTTTTCTGAAAAACGTAAGAGAATTAGGAATATTCTTGTAAAATTTCACGACAGGTGTTCTGTTTTATATATAAAAATTCTACAGAATCCTGATGGAAATGTTTAAACTCATTTTAAAGCAACTGAACAAAGACCTTGTTCTTCACTCAAAGCTTCCAAGGAGGCATGTCAATAAGCAGAAGGCATGAATGAGGAATCAAGAACTTGGGGCGTCATTCTCTATGCTTTCATAAGACTTACTGAAGATAATACACCCTGAAAGCTATGTATGAAATACCCAGAATGGCTTGTTTGCGAAGAGATAAGAATTATTTGCAGATGGCCTGAACAGTCTCAAGGATATCACAAAATTGTAAGGAAAAAATACAGCCTTTCTTTTAAACATTTGCTATCTATAAAACAATACACACCAGATCAATCTGCACAAAATCTTTAACAACTGCAGCAACATTTGAGACCCTGCAAGTCTTCTAAATACACAAAACAAACAAAAAACAGCCAACATGGGAACAAACAAATGACTTTTCATTATCTGAGGCATAGAACAAGCCTAACATCTCTAAACAGAATTTAGTATTGTATTCAAAATTGATTTTTTAAGTTAAAAATGCCTTATTTTCACAGAAAAACCCAAACAAACAAACAAAAAAAAACCCCACACCAACACCTAGTAAAACTTGTATATTTCTTCAAAGTTAAGGCACACATAATATGCATGAGTATTGAGAGCATAAGGAAATTGCTTGGGTTTATTCACCACTTCAGAGAAAATAAATGTGACTTCAGTAAACACATAAACAGCTGTCCTTACCTGCCAGTTCTTTAAGCTGGTCTAGTGTTGGAATGATAGGTGGCGATCTCTTTTGCAGAAAAAACATGACCATCATGGTCAGAGAGAAGTTTGTAACCCAGGTACCAGGAACACTGTTTGTAAGTCCATGAACACGGGCCCAACATCGTACACTGAACACTAGTGCTCTTACGCGGGAATCCAGACAGCCGTAGATGTACAAGAGTTCTGAACTTTTTATAGCAATGCTGAAGAAGAAATGAAAAGCAAAAGATGTGTAAATAACGAGAGAATTGTGAAGTACTAAATGCAACGTTCATTGTTCAGCCCTAGTGCATCAGTTATAGCGAAGAGAATGTCCATAAAAAACGCACTTAACTTTTATGTATTGAAAAAAAACAGAAAAGAATGCCTGAAATTGTCCAAGATTAAATACCTGCTAGTTTTCCACAGTAAGAAGGATACAGTTATGAGTTAATAATAATACTGCATTTGCACTGTTTCCTTGTTCCACATCAGAGTGAGAGAGAAAAAAAAAAAAACACCACCAAAAAAAAAAGTACTCAGGAGTGAAACTACGCAGAATCAAGGTGAAAAACATACTTTAGCCACAACTGCCTTTGAGGTACATCAGATAATACCTCTATGCTAATATTTAATAAAATAAACCCAGAACTTCTTTTACAGCTTTCATCTAAGAATTAATAACACACTGAAAAAAGCATTCAGTGAGAGGCAATCTGCAAAACAAGTCAATTTGATAACTTTCAAATGACTAATGTGTGTCAAGGTGAAAAACATACTTTAGCCACAACTGCCTTTGAGGTACATCAGATAATACCTCTATGCTAATATTTAATAAAATAAACCCAGAACTTCTTTTACAGCTTTCATCTAAGAATTAATAACACACTGAAAAAAGCATTCAGTGAGAGGCAATCTGCAAAACAAGTCAATTTGATAACTTTCAAATGACTAATGTGTGGTCCTAGATAAAGATTTTCAGATGGATCAGTTTTTGATCTGCTTCATCATATGGTCAGACACTCACGTAGTGTACAAATGAGAGGGCGAGAAAAAGCAGAAAAATAAAAGGAAGCACTATCTAAGAACAAAACTTACTTTGGGGTCAATTTTATTCTAAAGTGCTTGTTGATCTCCAGCTGCAGGAGATTTCACTCCAATCTTAAACTGAATTCTTCTAAAAAATCCACCCTGGCATTTTGGGGAAGTTTACTCTGTCCAAGTTCTATAACACCAGGACTTCAAAAATTCCACCAGTGAAGTGCTTCCTTGTGTCCACAGAGGTTTGTTATTACTCCAAATGATAACAAGACAATGCACATGGTCCCAACCAGCCATGGTTCCATTCTTGTCAGCAGAGGATTACAAGGAAGTCTGCACAGAGCTGCATGCTGACTTTCACTGTGGCTGCATATACCAAAGTCATTTTCTTGTAAGACGTTTGTACTGCCTTAACAACTCCTGCATGTTCTGAAACAGAACTTAGGGTAATTCAGTAAATTCAGTCTACGATCTGATTGTCCTTGATGTAGACAAATCATAAAATCTGCACTGAAAGTCTTATCAAAAGTATTAGGAAGTATATTTTACTATTCCGTAACAACAACAAAAAGGGTTAGTAACTTGTTTTTGATAATGTACCCTTATGACAGGGTTACAGATGTATACTGGATTAAGGTGTGTATTTCTTAATAAAATAGTGACAGTAAAACAAATTTTATGCTTTACTATCAACCAAATGAGAGCAAGTTTGAAGAAGAAAAACAGATGCAGAGAGGTATTTCTAAGAACCCTGCTCCCTCTACTGGGTACTGCTGTGAAAGGTCTTAAATGAGAGTAGCACTTTACACTCTACCTTCTGCTGCAGGTTCCAGCAAACAGGTGTATGCAGGCCCTTAAGAAGACGTGCTGGTTTTGGCTGGAACAGAATTAATTTACTTCATGGTAGTTGGTGTGGGGCCGTGTTTTGGGTTTGAGTTGGAAACAGTGTTGATAACACAGGGATGTTTTGGTTGTTGCTGAGGTGCTTGCGCCGCGTCAAGGCCTTTTTTGCTCCTCACCCCACCCCACCAGCGAGTAGGCTGGGGGGGCACAAGAAGCTGGGAGGGGACATGGCTGGGACAGCTGACCCCAGCTGACCCAAGGGATATTCCACACCATATGACATCATGCTCAGCACATAAAGCTGGGGGAAGAAGACAGAAAGTGGGGGGATGTTCGGTGTGATGGCATTAGACTTCCCAAGTAACCGTTACACGTGGTGGAGCCCTGCTTTCCTGGAGTTGGCTGAACACCTGCCTGCCCATGGGAAGTGATGAATTAATTCCTTGTTTTGCTTTGCCTTTTAAGTTGTCTTTATCTCAACCCACGAGTTTTCTCACTTTTACTTTTCCAATTGTCTCTCCTGCACCGCTGTGCAAGGAGTGAGCAAGCAGCTGTGTAGGACTTAGTTGTCGGCTGGGGTTAAACCACGACAGAAGAAAAAAAGTGCACCAAAATAACTAGAAGCCAAATCACTGAAAATTAACGCAGCAGAGCTGCGTTTTAGCACGCATTTCCTATGCTGGAGAAAGATATCTTAAGCTCATTAAAACCTAAGTAAAAAATACCCTTTTTACCTTCAGAGCCAACATTCACATCTGTTAAGAACATAGGTGGAGTAGAATGTACAGTTTTCAGCGCAGGTTTTCATTAGTATTCTTCCTAAACTTTTTAAAATCAGGTCTCACCTGTTGCTCACTGACAAATCACATTGGAATCCCGTCGGTTGATGGGAAAATTTCACCAGCGGGCAGCGAGCATTGAGTATCTTCTGTATGCTCACACATCCAGGACCAAAATTATCCAGGCAATCACCAATCACAGAAAGAATTCTCTGAGTTGCTAATCTTTCAGATGGTAACCTTTTCATCTGATATTCCATGTCGAAGGGACCTTTTTTCTAGCACAAAAGTTTTAAAGTAAACTGTTAGTTCTGGAACCAAAGAGACATTTACTCTTCTGGAAGAGTACACAATGTGCAAAAGAGTCTGTACAATGAGAGCCCGAAAGACACAAATTATTCAAAGCAGCACACAGAACATTGAAAAGGTAAAAACATATTGCTTTCCTTTTTCTATTCTTTTTCAGTGACTCAATTTTTCCAGGCTAACAGTGATCAACTTACTGTAAAGTTACTTGTTCAGATGAGGAGATAATACTACTACAACTCACTATTGCCTAAACCAAGTAATTCTGGAATTCCCATGAGGGCATATATGCTCTGACTGAAAAAAGGAGCATACAATTAAATTAAGAAGTCAGACAGGCAAACCACAACCAAACCATTGTTAATTTCAAAGCACCAGTAATTCCATTTCAAATCCTCAAGAACAATACATTATTAGTGAATCAAGTAGCTGTGTAAAGGAGAATGTCCTTTTCATTTTTAAAAAATGAGAATTTTATCAGGAAAATTACTTAATCCTTCAAATGGAGGTAAGTTTCTGTAAGACTTGAAATAATCACTTCACAGCTGACAGTTTTTCTGACAAATAAAAAGAAATGTGGAGATGTTATTTTGACAACATCAGACATGAGTTTTCCTGTAGGTCTTTGTAATTTGAATAGTCACACTGGCAGTTTATACCTCAATAAACAAACTTCATACCTATGAAACCTCTGTTCTCTTTTATGCCTCTCCACATTTTTAAGCCTCAACTAATTCTGCTTGTTAATCCAACACTTGACACTGACTTATCCTCCCCCTTGAACATGTCATGGGTGAATGCATACTATATAAACAGCATAATGCAGTGACCTAACTAGTCCCCTGAGACACACATGAGTTACTTTTGTTGTCACCAGGTTCATGCAAAGAAAACATGCACTCACAGACAGGCAAACCAATTCAGAAGTTACAGACTTTGCAACCTTTCCCAGAAACTCACTTCAGGTACTGAATTTCTGAGTCACTCTGGCAATCACTGAGGTGAGTGTTCCTGCTCTCCTCTCGCCAACAGTTCTCCAGGCAGCATGTGTGTTTGAACACACCAGGACAGGGGTCCCTAATCCCATAGCTGCACGCTACAGCAGGGCTGGCTCAAGGTGAAAGGAGCTACAACTATCAACACTGAGGTAGGTAACAGGAAAGAAAAAGATGGGGTCTCGGCTGACATGTAGGTGTGCTGGTGCTCAGACCTTCATGTTTGTGACAAAAATCACAATGTGCCTTCCCAGACAGCCGCTCAGTATCTCTCAAAAGCTGAATGAAGCCTTTTTTGTAATGATAAAACACACACTCTTAATAATTGATAGGACCCTCATATGTAGCTTTGGTGCCAGCTGGGGGGGAATGAAGCCCCGACCCTGTGGTTCTCCCCCTGTTCTTGCCATGTTGCTCACATCCACAAATGTAGATCAAGTAACCTATTACTCTGAGGTAAATTGATATAGTACCCTCAGCAAGAAGCATAACTGTTTTAACACAAAAACTGTAACTCTAAAATAGAGTTCTGTGATATTTTTAAGTCCTAATCTCCCAAACTGCCCACCTATTAAAACCACCGTATCTGTGGTCAAACACTGTATTGATAATCCACTCTTGGTAAAGAACGCTCCCACTTTTGCTGCTCTTTAATTCATGGTCAGTAATGCGTTTGCCATACGACTCAAAAAAGGTTTTTCAATGTAAATAGGTGCTGAAATGCCTGGTTCTCCTCCACTGCTGGTACCTCCTGAAAGGCTGCAATAGTGCAGAAATTTAAGAGGCAACTTTACTGTTTCAATGTAAAGGGTCCCTAGATTTTAACACTTCACACACACCCTGATCCTATTCTTTAACTGACATATTTGCTTTCACTGTGTTTTATCACTGCAATAATACTAAAAACTATATACATTTGAAGGGATACTTCTTTTAAAATAAAGTACATGGCAATATACAAACTGTACAGAAAACCAGCGAATTTTCAGTTTTCAAAAGCCCATTGTCAATTTTTGTTTTAAGGAGAACAAAGCTAGTTTTCCCCAGACTACCTGTCACCATATAAAAGTTAATTACCCATTCAGAATCCCAACTTCTCCACATGGCATTTCTGATTCAACTCTCCCTTCTTCCTATCCTGATTCTCATCTCTCTCTTTCATATTTCACTCTCCAATCCAAAAGGACATTTACACTGTCCACAGTCAAAAAACCAGCAGCAAGTGGTAAGAGCCTTCCATGAATGCCTTGTCTACCCCTTTCCCGTTCTCTATGCCTATACACAAGAGGACTGAGACACAACCTACTCTAAATAACCATTACGATTTGAAGCTGCCCAAATCCCAACACTAAGCATGTGAACTTGGTTACACAGTGCAGATACCGAATCGCAGTATGGGTTAAGACACGATTAAGATGAAATTTATTCTGTGCACTGAAAAAGGCAATGCTCTTGACCAAATATTGCTTACTGGAAGTCTCGTAAACCTCCAACTTCTTGAGGTATTGAAGCAAATTCTGTACTTTGGTCAGCAAATTCAAGTGAGTGGATTTCAGTGTCAAGCCTCTACAGTTGCTTAGCAATGACAACTTGTCACTGTGCTGACTGCTGTATTATCAGTGAGGCATTCAATTAATCTTATTCAAATGAAAATTCTTATGGAATGTCTGACAAATGAAATAATCTGCATTACTGATCTGGTTCAGTTCCTGTTTTGCTCCTGGGTCCCGGTCTCCAAAACATCTACAGTTCACACGTAAGAGCTTATTCTCAGGTTCCTTTCAAGAGTAAGCCAATTAATTCCTTCCACAATGAAAATCAGGTGCTGTTAACATGGCAATTTTCTCTGGACACCACACACATGAACAAGTGTGCCACCTGCAACTATGCACCAATATTATCCCAAGAGGTCGTAAACTTTCACACCTCCACACACTCTTACGGGTGTATATTTATATATGCACTCCAGTACATAATTCAGTAACTTTTATGTAACATAAAGTCAACTCTTTAAGGAAAAGAGCTGACAACCCTTCCAAAACACACATGTACACACATGCACAAAATTATTATGCTTCAGAACACAAAGGACCCTAATAATCAAAGCCAAGCTTTAAAAAAGCATGGATGAAGCCCAGAAGCTCCAGAGAAGAAAACCCAACAGTAGGATGGGAAGGTCTGACATTGCCAAATAAGTTTTGGAGGATGAGGGTAGGTTTTTTTTCCCCACAGTGAAATTCACTTTGACAGTAGAAAGTCTACAGGAACACCAAATAATTTTCTTCCTATTGCACGGAAGATCTCTTTCATGTCACATCCAGCTTTTGAAAGTCTTAAAAGTCCAAACATTCAAATAAACTTGTTCACAGCCTACAGAATGAACTCACGTAAAACCTATCCATAAATAAACTCATTCCTGTGTATGAAAATGAGCTGCCCTGTTGAAGAAAACCAACAGATTAAAAGATGCACAGCAGAATCTTACCATTTTTGTAGAACGCTTCTGTACATCACGGAAGTCCAGAAACATGTCCACATCACATCCCAATTTGCCAAAGGTGTTGACTGAAGAGCCGAATGGCTTTACCGAGCTGTCTGGAAAATACGCACACGCAAAATCCCGAACCAGAGAACAGGCCAGAAATCGGAGCTTGATGTTTTCTTCTGTAAGCTGATATTCATTCAGTAGAATATACATCTGACTGCTTACCTAGTTAAGAAAATAAACATTGTAAAAATGCAGTGACCTATCTTTTATCTATTAACATACAGTTTCACCTAATTAACATCATTGCAATTAACAGGCTTTTTTAAAATCACAGATTTATTTCATACAGAAGAAATGAGTTTGACAATTAAAGTTACTAATTTTGTCCATTTGTTTCAAAATAGGAAAACCACTCACAGTATTTTAATGGAGATTACTTTTTTAAATAGAAATAAATTGCTTTATAAGTTGCAAATATAATTGCCAATCTGACACAGACACGGTTTATTTTTCAATGAGAGAGATCTAGAAACCTCTACTTACACTGTCTGCATTACACAGCTTTTGAACAAGCTCTTTCACCGGAATGTGAGACTGAGGAGAGAGGTGAACTGGTGTCTCTTCAGCAGCTTGACTCGCTGGGTTTTTCAGCGTGAATGTAAAAAGTCTAGATTTAAATGGGACAACATGATGCTCTGCACCACTTGGGATTCCAATAGCATCCTGTAATGAGGCTATACTGTCCTTTTCAGAAAATTCTATTAAGGCATGGATACCCTAAAACATTAAGAATGGAAAGAGATGGGGTTAGATGAATACATACAAGCCTTGAACTGACTGTACTGATATTGCTCAGATGTTCCTGGGAGTACTGAGACGGTTTAGTACAACAGACCTGAAGCTGAATGCTAGCTTCTCTACCTCAACACTTTTTAGACACCTTTTCATAAGAGATCAAAAATATTTAAGATATGCTGTTCGTGGCAGCCAGCACTAAACATAAACGTTCTAAAATCTATTTATCTTCACAACTGGAATGCTCAAGAAGCACATAAAGAGTTAGCTCTGTTGCTGGAACAAGGAACAACGTTCAGGTTTCAACGATTTAGTGCAAAACAAGTGGCTAGCTGTCCCTTAGACGAGCTGTTACTTGGCTGACTTATGAATAAAAATCTGTTGCATAGCAACTTGTAAACATTATCAAAGAGAAAAACTAATTTAATTTATCAATTGTACATAATTTGCTTAACTTACATATACGAGGCCTTGCCCAAATGCTAGTACTTCTTATTGTCTAAGCCTAGATTTTAGTTCACATTGTTAATTACTTACACGATTTTCAAAAAAGAAGTGACTGTTGATATTTCCATGGCTGGATAAATACTGCAATAATTTTTTTTCATTGAGTTTTGGTGGGCACTTAATTAAAACAGTCCGTTCTGCTTGCTCCGATCGCTCTCTCTGAACCTCAGCAAACGCCTTCTTTCTGCTATTGACTTCAGCATCTGAGAGAAGAAACAAGCATCAGTGTTTCTCTATATAAACAAAAAGATTAAAAACTGCACAAAGGTTTGTCTTGGCTCTCTAAAAGAATAACAGCAAAACTGAAAACAGTCAAGAGTGAATGAAAGACAAAAATAAATGCATTTCTCTCAGAAATGCATACATTTGTAAGAACAAGGAACGGAAAATGTAGGAAGAAGACAGTACTAACTTCCCTTGATGCCACAGGAAGCTTGATGATACAAGGAATCTTAGCTCCTCCTTGATTTGCTGTTCACCACCAAAAAACTCATGACACACAGACTTGACAGAGGAGTCTGGAAATACCAGCTAGGCTATGAGGCAGAGCTAGACCTTTGGCGAGCTGCACAGAAAAGATAATCTCACTCAGCTACCACAAAACCAGCACTTTCACCTTCGGAACAATTCAACACTTGCTTGTTTTTAGAACTCCACCTTCTTTTACAGTAAACTCCTACTCAAAATTTTCATGTACTACTATACCTTCATCTAATCTACTACAATAAACCCACAGATCAGTCATATCTCACCACACTACTGGCAATCTATATTGTTCCTGAGAGCCTACAGAATCAGCATGGAAACGAGACATGCTGTAACATCCAGAAATACAGAAACTTTCTTCTTGACTGCATACAAGCAAAGGGGCCACATCTCAAACAAGAAATCATAATCACTTCCCTGCACAGCTCTCAAACTAATCCACTGACCGCATCACATTACCAGAGCCTGTAAAGCTGCTACCTGTGAATACTGCTATTCGTAACTCAGACTGGGAAGCTGAAGAACATGCAGCTAGTTCCCTACAGCTACTACCTGCTGTAGAAAGATTCAACAGAGAGCTCTTTATCCTACGGTTTTAATTTTGAGGAGCCCCAGGGATATTAAAATCTTAACTATCATCTAATGACACTTGTTAGTATTTATTATTATTTTTCAATAATCTTGTATTTTACAAGTTTATTGAGCTCTCACACAGGCTTGTAAATAATAAATACACAAAGTAGTTGTTCCAATAACTTAGCTTTATAGAGCATTTTTCACCAGATGACCAATGAAGCACTTTATGAAGATGATAAATGTCCTATTTTCTGTGGGGGCAGAGAAGTGTGAAGTGACTGTGATGCAGAAAGGATAAGTTCCATGGACAAGTGACACAGGAGATAAACCCAGATCGTCTCACTCCCACAGCCCTCTGCATTATGCCAGAGTGGCTATATGATTCTTGCCTGATTTACCACCTGTATGTGCATAATTACTATAGCAGAAGATGTGCTCTAACACCTCTTCCCAGCTCTGCTGTCATTTGCACAGTCCAAGTATAGCACAGATGCAGAGGATCACATCCAAATGGTGCTTGTAGGCATTTTAAATGAGTAAGAAGCAATCCACTTTGCTTTCTTACCTTGTTCCATACAACAGTTCTAGCTAGGGCACAGTTTCACAACCATTTTAAACAGGTAAGTACCAGTACTGCTGCTGGTAGAAACGGCCCCATCCTCCAGATGATGGCCTGTACATACTCTAATGTTCTCCTCTGCACGCTGATGCTCATGCAAACATTCATGTAGTCATGCAGCAAACCAGCTGAGACTAACGATCACGTTCATACACCAAAACAAGAATGAATAACTGAAATCCAGAATCGTTCCTTAATCCAAATTGTAGCATGTTTTCTAGTATGAGAATATGAACAGCAAAAGACTTGGTTTTGTGAAACTGTGATAATACAGACTGGCCTTTTCCTGCCTTTGAAAAATGGTTCATACCTAATGTTTTTCAAGCTCTGGAACACGAATGTAAGACCTAACAGGCCTCTGGCTCCCAAATGCATTAACTGCAGGTTACATGGTACATCCAAGTTACAGCACATCAACAACGGACAGGCTTGTATTAGAGACACAGCATCAATCAAATGTTTCCCATATCTTTTTAATGGCGTCTTTCACGATAACTACTGTCACTTCATTTACCTCCAGCTGCCATCTACGTTTAACAAACCAAGTCTTAGTCAACGACGGCGGATTCTAGGCTCCTGGACTGCACCCTGGCGCTCGGGCCGGGAAAGCACAGGCCGACCCCGCAGTCGTCGGGCTCGGCCCCCAGCGGGAGCTCCCCAGGCCCTGAGGAGCACATCAGGCCCGGGACGCCGCTAGTGCCTAAGAGCCTTTACCAGAGCCAAACCAC
>NW_010230505.1:0-34059 GCF_000690775.1 Eurypyga helias
CTATGATTCTATGATTCTATGCTGCTCGCTCCCAGTACACAGATATGGAAATTACAGTATAAACAAGTTGGGTTTCATCCCAGGATCTCAAATTGAATCAACTGGCATTGCTGCATTCACTGTGACTTGCAGGGCGATGTAGCTCTGTGGAGAGGCTGCAGGGAACAAAGCAAAACCCTCAGTCTCTGGAAGCTGCAGCTAGAAGGAGGCATAAGGGAGCTGTGCCGGGAGCCCTCATCCAGTGCAATCAGGTGGTGACTAGCACTTCTCACCACTTATTATCTGTTTCAGCTATCTGATTTGTCATGGGAATCATGGAAAACCCCAGGGAAGCTGCTGAGGTTGTATCTGCGGCTCATGTGGACCAAGGCAGACCTGAAGATTAATGCAGTGGAGCTTTGCCAGCTTTGTCCCCCCACGGCCAATGTCTTCTGTCCAGCTCCTCTGGGAAGTGTCACACACAGTTCAGCACAACGTACAGCTGACCTATGTAGGATGGGTTGAGCTGTTCTCCTTGGCTCAGTGAACCACTACAGGTGGAGGGATGAGACACCAGTCTTGTGCCTAATAAGTTTGTACCTGCTCTGATATGACCCTGAGACTGAAGATCCTTATGGCTTTTTGCTGCCTTCCAGGAGACCCTTAAAAAGAAGTCCTGAACATAAAAATGGAGAAAGAAAATTGATAAAGGTGATAACTACAGTACCGGGAACTGTAACTAAGAAATGGTTCTCAGAAACAGGGAATTTGAGCATGACATACTGAAGAAATTCATGCTCTTTTAAACAGAAGCAGTTGAAACTGTGAGACTGCATATAGATGATCTTTTCAAGTGGTTTGGACCCTGAGAGATTACTGAATACTGCACACTACCAGGTGTGAAGAGAAATTAAAGAAAATGTCACAAATCAAAGTCAGGAGCAGCTGAAAAGTTCTAGCAGAGCTGAAATAATCTGAATATATGTAAGACAACTAGAACAGATTCATACAGCAATGTTGTAAATGGAAACGAAGACAGAGTAGGTACATTTCTGAGAGGGACAGGTCCTTACAAACTCGAAGTATAAGAGTTTCCTGCACCCTCCTGCCAGCTGTTTTCAACTTTAAGTGAAAACTAAGAGGAGAACCAGGAAAGCTGTAAAGGAACTGAAGACTTCTCCTACACTCCATAGGCATGGCCCATGTCAACCTGTGTTGGTAACACAGGTCAGGTTACCTTCCATTCCTTTTCCTTAAACAAATCAGCCTTCTCTTTAAATAAAAGAAAATTATATATCCTTATATTATTGGACACTTTTGCTTGGAAATCCTGGTCCAGACTTACTGATTCCTAAAATACAGAGCATAAAGACAAAACAGGGAACTTGAATATTTAAAACTTTTAAGTCTGGAAAGGGAACAGAAGGAACTTGTAGAAGTGCAGAAAAACACTCAAAACTCTTACTGTTAATACAGCTTCCACATCTTGATTGGTTATAATTACTTGGAAATTTGAGTTTAACAACTTTTGTTTGTTAAGCAAAGTTCTGGCTGGGAAAAGGGATATATATTATTAGTCTTCTTCCTGGAAGAGGTGCAGTTTCCAAGATACTATCAGTATGGAGGGACTTCCAAAGACAAATTTCAGTCAGGCATAGACAATTAAAACTGCACGACAGAAGAAAAGTCTCTTTCAATCACTTTTGACCTTGGTGGTAGGTGTATACTATATAATTAACATCAAGTTGGCAACCCTCCTTGGAACATTTGACAGATAGAGGAAAGCACTCCCTCCCCTGTGATCTCTTTTCCTAGCCAAAGCCTGTGCTGCAATGCCCATTCGTGGTTCCCCAGATTGTTGTAGAAGCCCAAAGACTGTCTACAAAAAAAACCCAAACTTGTCTTCATGTCCTTCCTGGCCAGACCATGGGACCGTTGTCTTCTCTGTCATATGCAGGCTACATCCAAATCATGTAACTTCTGCTCACCCAGGCAGTGATGCATCACAAACCTCTCTATAAGGCATGGATTATACAGCTGGCTGCAAGTGTTCACTTATGGCTCTTGGATAGGAATCAGCTATGCAAAATGACAGTCATCTATCACTTTCCTCATATCTTAGGAAATAACTGAATAAACTATAATCTTCAGGATTTTGGTGAAGAAACCACATGATAAACAAAATCTCTGAGGCTGCATGCACCATAATCTGGCAGCAGAAACACCGTATACCAGACTCCAAACTTCATCTGGAGAAGCCTGTATTCTGAAATCAAATCTGAGGAGAGTTACTATACACTGGAACATCCCCAGAATCCAGAAGAAGAGTGAAGTTACTAGGAAAATAACTGGTTTACTTTCTTCAAGTCTGGGCATAATGTAAGACACGTACAGTACCACAGCACTTCAACACAGCAGGAAAAGGAATGGATGAATGCAAAATCATCTCCTTAAGCTTTGGATGGCGAAAAAAAATACGTATTTTTAAACAGATTTTTCCAATAACACTGTAGCCAGTATATATTTTTGTAGCCCTCTAGTCAGAAATCATTTCCAAAGGGAAAATTATAATGTGACAAACTGGATTTCTGGTATTGGAATGAATCTGGCTGAAAGAAATGGGGAAATCAATAAACTAGAAAAACTCTTGTGTTCAAATAGCCAGAAATTGCCTACAGAAAAGCACTCTTGGATGTGCTGGTTCTCTCAGCAGTCCAGTCACCATGGCAGCTTCAAATCTGCAGTACTGGAGGTGAGAGGTGGGAAGGGTTATCTGTGTAAAGTTACTGCAGTACGTGGGGACATGAATTTACAGCACGCTGTCTTCTCCATAGTAACTTAAGAGTCTGCCTGCATACACGCGCTAATCCCACAGTTTTGTCTGAAGTAATTTCAGATGTCTTACTCAACAGTTTAAAAAAAAAAAAAAAAAAGTGAGCTACATTACATTTACCGGGAGGTTAAAAGCAGATACAAGGGCACTTATAACTGAGTAGCTTACAAATTGCAGGTCCCTACCCTTTCTCATCCACAGTGACACCTCCAGGTGCTCAGCCTCCCTGTAAAAGAATAAAACGTTTCCCCTAAGTAGACTGTTAATCGCAGTAATTGGAAGATACCATCCTGAATGCTGAACTAGCAAAAGCCCAGAGCTGGCCACATGAACATCCCCTAATGTTCAATTAAGATAAGGCTTAGAATATTGTTCGGGCTGCAACGGACGGGTTTTTTTCGTCTGCTGGGTCGAAGCTTTTGGGATCAATATAAAATGAAAAAAATTCCTATAGCACATCATTTCAGTTGCAGTGGAGCCCTGTTAAACATCTGCTCTTCACTCAGCCCTTGTGCCTAATTGCCGTCTGCCCAAGCACGTCGTTCCTTGAAACCCTTTTATCCTGTTTCATTTAGCCTTAATATTGTTGACTGGAAGAGTCTCTTTGACACTTACCACATGAGATAGGCGTGCCAGTTGACAGAAATGTGGCGGCAGCACATGTCTTCCTGGGCCGTGGAGGCTGGGTTCATGCAGGGCTGTCTGCCACAGGAGGGGACCCCGTGCCCCGTGGGGACAGGGGATGACTGTGCCATGGGAACGCACAGAACCAGGCAGAGTCCAAGGGCTGGGGTGGGAGTTGATGTTTACAGGTTCTCCCTCAGACACCCTGAAGCTTTCCATGAATTTTGGCTTTACTTTGGAAAAATGGCCATAACAAAAATAAACAAAAAGCAGGGTGAATGAATCTGAAAATACTAGTTCAGCTAGGCACTTGCAGTGGCAAGTTTAGCTTTTTTTTAACATATACTCAAAGCAACATTTAATCTTCAGATTTATTTCAATTTTACTTCACAATATGAAGGGAATCTTGGCATTTAAATGAATCTTTCAGCCCAAAGTGATGCCTTTTTCTTTGCTGTCATTCACTGAAACCATCAGCACACCTTTTATTACATCTTCAACTCAAATTATTATTCTTTTCCACTTTAACTTGGTCAAGAAATCAGCTATTTATGCAGCTTGCATTTCTTCCAAGGCCTCAGAGCAGCCGAAGGGTAGTGCCAGCCCCACCCAGCCCTCCCCACTGCCCAGCACGCTGTGCCCAGGCAGAGGCAGCCCTGGGAGCCCGGAGACCACGGCACCCTCCAGCACCGCGCAGGAGATGACAATGCTTCCTTGCTGCCCGCCAGTGGCCGTGCCACCACCTGGCACTTTGGGACTTCACCATCAATCCCTCCGTTTTCCTGTTAAGATTGTTTGTGCTTGGGTCTTCACCCAGATTGTTTTCTCTGCTCAAATGTAGTTGCTTTTACCAAGACAATGGGGGCTTTATGTGAAGGGAGCATGGGTACATTTCTAGATCATAAATTTTAATCTGAAGTCTCTCAGGTACCCAAGGATTAATATTTAATGGCTGTTCTATAATGTAATTTCTACAGGCCAATCTTTCATCTTCAAAACTTTATCATCACAGACCTACAAAAGTTAGACTTCAATAAGATAACAATACTTTATGAACACGGTGATTCCTGAATTCCCTAGCTGTCTCGTACAGGCAATGACGGTGCTCCTGTGAGTCTTTAAAAATGAGCTAACACTTTTAATTGTCTATTACCTATTCAACTTATATTCAGTACTGTTGAGCTTCAAGTGTGAAATGCTAAGAGAAGCTAGAGCAGTGCCAGGACAAGATGACAAGTGATACCTTTGCAATTGAGGTCATCATCCCAAGATTAAAAGGAGACTGTGATCTAACTCCATCTGTTAGGGGTCTTAGGATTCCATGTCTAATATAGGAGAATGCTTGGGATGCTCTTATAACAGGAATTTTTGAAAGATATTAAAGAAATATATCAACTTTCCCATTGGTTAATGAATCTTTGGGGTTTTTATTTTTAAATGTTGGGCAAATATTTCTTGTGCTCAGTGTCTAAGACTTACATACAACAGGCAAAGGCAAGTGTCCACGGATCAGATTTTTTTCTACGCCTTACAGCTGCTGTAATTTATATTTCCCCATAAAGCACGAGTTTGCCTTTTCTCCTCCCTGCCTTTGTCAGTGAAGGAGCGGAGAACATGACTGCCCAGGAGAAAAAAAGGATAAAATGGTAAACTGACTCATTGTGAAAATTTCATATTACCCCTGGTGTAACCGTCCTTCTGAAAAGCGCTAGTGGGAAAGAGCCAGCTCCAGATGTTAACTAGTTCTTTCCTAGAGGCAGGCAGCAGCAAGAACTGCTCTCAGTGAAGGTAATTGCTCCAGGGATTGACAGCTCTCCATCCACTGCCTCCTTTCTGGTCTCTTGACATAATTTAAGTTAAAATCTTGCACTACAAAGTGTAAAGAGCTGCCTAAAGGACAAGATACTTGTCACAAATCCAGTTTGGCACCAGCTCGTTTTTCCTAGCTAAAGACTTGATTACTTTCTTGACAGTAGTTACTCTTCCCTTGCTAGCAAGTAACCCATTACTCACCCAAGTAATGACATTCCAGGCACCCAAAAATTCTGAAGAGCCCATCTTGCTTAGATTTACAGTTGGAATGTTTCCATCAGTTTTGAATAAACAAACCTTGTAGATAGCGAGTGTTAGTACTGAGGGCTCATTTCTAATCCAGAGCAAGATTATAAACAAATACAGCTAGTAGAGGATAAAGCTGCTTATACACTGAATTGTGGTCACGTACCTGCTGCAATCACCTAAAAAAATTAATCCCAGCAGAGTCAAGAGTCAGGTCATGGAGCCCTTATCCACTCACCTTCCATGAATAGAGTGTATCCATATGAGCACTTTGGTCCCCATGATCTATTAGGTCCATAAAAAATGTATGTGCCTAAACTTGTGGCTTCTGGGAAGGCTTTTCTTAGGATGTTATTTGGGCAGGTACATACAGGTAATCCTCAGGTTTCTCTGGAGGTGTAGAACAGTCACACCCACACCAGCCACTGAGGGTGGTTTGCAGCTTATTCTGATTTTCAGTACAAGCCTGACTGGATTTCAGTAATTGGAGTTTGTTTCTCCCCAGGCTGCTCCACTGAATCGTGTCAAAAACTACAACATTTAACCTTACTCGACCAAAGTTAGACCATGAAGATGTGAGTCCTTGGCTTCCATACAAGGTCAGAGTTGGACAGAGGCATTTGCCAGTTTTACCCTGCTCAGACCACTGACAGATGGCAAAACCCCCAACATTTCATTCCTGAGTGTATTTGCGATGCACAGTCTTTCTAATACAGTAGTATAAAATTGCTGCTTCCCTCGTGTGTTATCAAGGTTGGTTGAACAAAGGAAATTGTACCTAAGTTAAGCCCACAATAGCCCTTTCAAACCAGGAGTGACTCTGGTGCTTGCCTCTGTCCAGAAAGCCAACAGCAACCTTACTCTTAGAAATATTATGATGACAAAGCATGAGTTATGTTTGTTTAAATTACAGTTCTACTATCTTCTACATTAATAGCCAGATGGGAGCACTATTTCGGCTAATTGTTCTTTACACAAAAGGTAACACGTCGTAATTGAAATCCCAACTGCAAGTACTGTCAGTGATCCTCCAGCACCATGAGTTGAATATCCCTTTCTTTAATAGCCATGTTCACTAGCTCCTTATGTGTCAGATAGCTATGAGCTTGGTTTTACCCTAGAAGCAGGAAGGCCTTACCAAAAACCACAAGCTTTACTTACAGCCAGAGCATTATCTCTACCAGCTGCTTCCCTTGCTGAGGAGGGACCACAGGAACAGCAAAGCCACGTGCTGTTCTCCACATTGCCTTTGTACAATGAAACATTGGTTGTCAAGTCACCTCCTTTTCAGTATTTGAGGTTTGATTATCACAGTGTGGGATGCAGCTTATTCCAGCTCTCAGAGCACCTCACGAGCTTTCGGAGAGGGAAAGAAGAGGGAGGTAAGCGACAGGAATTCCAGGAGGGCTGATCCTCAGGCTTTCACCAGGAGAAGGTGAGATGACAGAATAAGGAAACACATCTCAACAAATACTTGAAGAAACTCCTTACCCTTATTAATCTGGTTTTGTGAGAATTAATTGTGTCCCCAAGTCAATGACAATTTCACCAAAACCACCCTGAACAAGCACAGCTGGGGCCAGGTGCTCATCCAGTGATTCCCCTTTTGTGTCTGCAGATTTATTTGGGATGTGTTTTTCTGTAACATCTATGTCTGACGTTATTTTTCCCTGTGTGCATAATATTCTTTTCATCCCTCCAAATTTAATTTTCTAACTTGTTGGCTTTATCGCTTAAAATTTTAGTAGAGGATTTGGGTGTGCTGCTGACAAAATAATAATTTATATTGTATCAGTCAGTATCACTCCATTGTCTTAATCTTTCATAATGGTTTTTCTGCAGCTTCCAATTTTCCTCAGAATAAAACAAATTACTTAGCAAGTGGAATATCTTCTTGTCATAATAATTTAATATTAAAATGTCAATAAGATTTGGTACACACAGCAGAGGGCACAGAGGTACAGAGACAGAGCAGAAATGAAGTAAACTTAATAAAATGAGTGAGAAGGTACAATAGGGATTGAGTCTGGCTCCTGCACTTGATATGAAAGAACCTTTTTATCCTGCAGTGCAGTACAATCATTGTGTAAGCAATAATATGATTGCAGGAGCACTTATACCTGCTGCCTGCCCACTTACACTTACTTGAAGTCCAGTACCAGTGTACATCCCTGGGGCTGTGTTTCCTCACCCGGGAAAAGATCAAGGAGCACTGGATGGTGACAGCACATGGCACATCGTGGGAGATGGAGTGAAACTCAGTGGGGTGGGAGAGGACAGCCAGTGGCTGGTGATACACCCTGGCCTCTGCCCAGCACCATCAGAGAGGACTCTCTTATAGCAGTTTCATGGTTTTATGGTTTGTAAGTGGATGAAGGCGCCAGCCTGTGGTTCAGCATCCTGATCCAGACATTGCGTCAGGATTCATACCAGAGAGTCCGATCCATGCATGCGTCAGATCAGACCTTTGCCTTCAGTTTCATTTTGATGCAGCCCTGGAAGGCCAAATTCTCCACCTGATTCAAACTTGCAGATTCACTGGCAGATGAATGCCAAATGCTGTGGATTTACCCAGGACATAATGAGTTTCCAAAAAATTGTCTGGAAGTCTCAGGAGCAGATATGTTCTTACCCTCAGAACAAGGTGGTCAGAAGAACATGGTTTGGGAGCAGTCCTGCTCTTCTTCGGGCAACTCCACGTGTCTTTACAAAATGAAAGGGCAGAATAACAATCACAAAACCAGAATAATTCAGGCTCGAAGAGCCTTTAGAGGTCATCTGGTCCAACCCACTGCTCAGAGATGGGCTAACTTCAAAGCAGCATAAAATCAAAAAGGAAGCAAATTTGCATGAACTTCAGGAGCTTATTATCTGGCTCTGTTATGTCCCAGACTATAGGAAAGCCATTCCTCTATCTAACCACTCTTTTCTCTCCTGCTGCCATAGGAATGGGTGTTACATTCAGCAGCTGAGTCTTTCCACACAAATATATCACTCTTTGAAGTCCCAATTTTTGGCACCTAATGGCTACTTCTGCAAAAATGGGACATAAGATTTGCTTTAAATGCTCAGCCTTTTCATACTTCTTGGGAGGGAACAAAAAGGAGAGCTAGAGAAAACAAAAGGCTATGCTTGCCTGGTTTCTCCCTTTTCACAAAGGAATATCTTACGCCATAGTTTTTGCCCTGCGTAACAACTAAGCAACACTTTTACACTATTTCAACCAAAGACTAACCAGGATTAGATGAAATGCGTCTTGCTCACTCCTACAGCTTTCCACAAGCAAGGAGGGTGCCTGGGCCATGCGGGAGGGCAGTGGAACACCAGGGAGCTGCAGGAATGTTCCCACCAGCTCAGAGCATGAGAAAGTTTGAGGAAAGTTTGCAGAGTCTTCATCTGCTCACATTTTTTACAAGGAATGAACAGGGAAGGTCCTTCATCCACTCTGGGAGGCTTTTTCTTATTAACTGCTGCCCTCCTATGTGTAAAAATAAAAGTGGTAAACAGCAAAGTCCTTCTAACAGTCACAGTATTGAATGTCAGGACAACTTAACTGTTAAGAGCTATAAACAAAATTGCTAGAAAAGGAGGATTTTTTGAAACTTTGTGCCAGTGGAAGGCTGTTTTCTGCTGTACGATTTGTTTCCCAGTTCTCAGTCTGTACCAGTTTAAAACCACTCAGCACTTTTCTTGAGAGCTCATTCAATGGGACTAATTGCTCTGATAATAGGAAACTGATGCTGATGTTCAGCCAATATTTTCCTATCCTCCCTAGTGTGCACTTTCTGGCTGCCACCAGGAATCCCTGCCTCTTTTCCTACCTACATGTTAATGCATCTGTCTGCATCTTAAATACTTTTTATTGCTCACTATATTTCTCCCTCCCCCATTCAAATTTTAGCTCAGCAGAACTGCCATGCTATAGGTCTTACTTATTAAATAAGTCTCTGTCACTCCTTAATTGCTTTTCATTTGTTAGCTTCTTTCTGGTGTTGAAGTGGTCATAACTGAATGCAATTTTCTACATGTGCCCAATTGTTGTTTTATGGACAATATTAACGCACTTTCTTCCTTGCCATGCCCCTGCTCATTCAGACCTAACTGTACGACACTTACTTGCAGCCATGCTGCATTGTCAAAAACATACTCTCAAATAGCAGCTATTTTTGTCTTTCCATATTGTGCCTTCCTGCTACCTACCTACCAATACCAATCAATACCATCTACCAATCCAACTGTCCATTGGTTTTATCTAATTGCGTTTTGACTCATTTCTTTTCTCCCTTGGTTCATCAGGGTTTTTTCCAGGATGGTTTTCCCATCGTTGTTTGCTATGTCTTCCAATTTAGGTATCATCTGGGAATTTATTTAATGTGCCTTTTACCTGCTTTTCCAGGTCATTAACGGTGCTTTTGAGCAAGAATGGACATAATAAAAGTCCCTGAGGTAATCCTAGCACAGCTTTCCCTAACTAGACATTGCACACTGATGCCTGTTGTGCAATGCTAACAGCTTTCTGGATACTTTTCAATCCATATGAAATGGCTTACCTCCAAGGCAATTAAAGTGAGCTAGTTTTCGCGTGAGTGTTTGTGAGGCACTGTATAAAATTATTTACTGCAGTTCAAAGTGACCAAATACTCTAAAGGTTTGATGTAGCTGCATTTTCAAATTTAATAAAACAACCAGCCCAGCAAGTTCCTCTTAGTAATGAACAACACCCACACTCCCTCCTATATCACTCCTCTACCCTGAGATTTATACAGGTCCACTTATCTATCGTGCATCGTTAACCTGAATGCCAGCTTCCTGCTGGGGTTGTTAGATTTCTCATTCCTGTCTGCACCTTGCCCTATCAGCTCGTGTCTGGGAGCAGCAGCACTTTTGGCTAAAGGGGGGTGATGGGTTTCTCTTCCAGAGCCACAGCCTCCAGCCTGTAGTACCTGGTAGACAGAAAACTGAACATGAGCCAGCCGTGTGCGCTGGCAGCCCAGAAGGCCGACCGTATCCTGGGCTGTATCCAGAGAAGTGTGGCCAGCAGGGCGAGGGAGGGGATTCTGCCCCTCTACTCTGCTCTGGTGAGACCCCACCTGGAGTGCTGCGTCCAGCTGTGGAGCCCTCAATATCAGAAGGATATAGACCACTTGGAGCGAGTCCAGAGGAGGCCACGGAGATGCTCAGAGGGCTGGAGCACCTCTCCTATGACAAAAGGCTGCAAGAGTTGGGCTTGTTCAGCCTGGAGAAGAGAAGGCTCCGAGGAGACCTCATTGCAGCTTTCCAGTATCTGAAGGGGCTACAAGGGTGCTGGGAGAGGACTTTTTACAAGAGCCTGTAGTGACAGGACAAGGGGTAATGGGTACAAATTGAAATCAGGGAGGTTTAGATTAGATATCAGGAAGAAGTTCTTCCCAGAGAGGGTGGGGAGGCACTGGGACAGGTTGCCCAGAGAAGCTGTGGATGCCCCATCCCTGGAAGTGCTTAAGGCCAGGCTGGATGAGGCTTGGAGCAACCTGGTCTAGTGGAAGGTGTCCCTGCCCATGGCAGGGGGTTGGAACTAGATGATCTTTAAGGTTCCTTCCAACCCAAACCATTCTATGATTCTATGATTCTATGATTCTGTGATCACAGCACCGTCGTATGCTAAACACGCCCCAACAACTCCTTGTGCATCCCCACCAGCCTCTCCCTGGGCAGATTTGGTTCAAGCATGTGACTGTTCAATAAAAATAAACACAGAATGAACCTTACATGCCACTCCCAAACAAATTGCTCATTAACAAGACTTCTTTCAAAACTTATAAATTACCTATACAGGACCATGTCTAAAACCTCTCCATTGTAGACATTGCATCACGGAGTGCTGTTGATTTTCAAAGGATTGCCCTGTGTGTGAGTAAACATCCCTTAGTTCCTCACTCCTTTGGCAAAGGACTGAGAAAAAAAAAAAAAAAGAAATTATTTGTAGGATTATTTAGCAAAATCCTTTCAAATGATGAAGGGAGCTGAAAATGGCTTAAAAACTCCATAGAGCAAGATCCTTACATGCAGTATAAATTATGCACTATTACCTACCTATCACACAGACTGGTGTTGCATCCTACAGGGTACTGCATGCTCATTGGTGGGCCAAGAACTGCACATAGATAAAGCCATCACTGATTTACAGCAAAGCCTAATGAAGCAGTATTTGTAAAGCACTTGGGACATCCAATTAAAAGAATTACTTATTATTATTTTCCATATTATAACACTTAGGGGCAAAAAAAAAGCCAGCCTAGTAACCAATTGCAGAGTAATTAAATCCAAGTACGTGTCCATGCAGAAACAATAAAAGTGAGTAATTATACAGTGCTGACAGGAGGAACGTGAGCTAGAGATGCTGCACAACTCTGTGGCAATCCCAAATGGCATTCAGAAAACATTTCAAGGGGATCAAAGCTGCCTCACGGGCGCTATACAAATCCACCATCATAAACACTGAATAATACATTACACTAATCTGATTGCTATTGACTGTTACAGTCGCATGTGTGACCTTGGGCATACATTAATCAAAGGGAGCCGTTCATATTTCCATCCTGTACCCTGCAGCGATGAGCAAAACTCATCTCAAACCTCTTCTTGTCCTGCTACCTCCTTCTGTTCCATCTGATGTCACTTGGAAATGGAGGCTGGTATTTGGAGGAAAATGGCTTTTTCTGTCCTCCCCTCTTTGTTTGAACACACACAAGTGCTCTGATACAGAGTAGTAAAAACATGCACCTTTTTGTACACCCGGTGCTCTCTGAACCCAATTTAGCAAGTGTCGCAATCTTAAAGAGCATTCAAACTTCAGAGTAATTGGTTTCTCAGCAAAGATTATAACTAATCAGAGGCACTCTCTGGAATTTCACCAAATGTGCTTATTATTTACCCTAAGAAACAAGGCGTCGTCCAAATAAAAGATCTCATTGCTTTCATGTACCCAGCACAATGCAGTGGGTATAATGTGTTGCTCAAATAAGGCTCACACCTGAGAAACCAATCTCTCATCAGCTCCTTTTCCCTTTGTCATTAACAGAAGACAGTGAATACAGGAAAGAGCTGACAATGTGTTGAAAACAAACTGAATAGGCATTGCTTTGCCTGCATTGATTCTCTTAGCCCTCCTCCAAGGCTATGAGAAGATACTTAGCGTATTATATCGCAAAAATCTCGTGCACATGCTGTCTGGTGTGCTGCCTCCTGCCCCAAGTTGGTCTTTGAGTATGGAGAGCACTCCCCAGGGTGTGCTTAATCCCAACAGCAGGGTGCTCTCAAAGCTTGGTGTAGAAAATACAAAATCTGAGAAAACTTCAAATAATCTAATGAGCTGGGTTTGATACAGTTTCAGACCATTGGCATGTGAATACTTTTCTTTAACCGCCTTATTCCGTTACCTGAGAGCTGAGCATGACAGTCAATAATTTAATGTAAAGGACTTAAAGAGACTGAGATTATTCCCCAAGCAAATGTTGTAAATGCAGACCATTTATATTTAAGACAAAATTTAAACAAGTTATGATAGTACTAATACCATACAAATAATTGCCTCTACAACCACAGCTACTTGCTTTTTAAATGCTTGATTTAAAAATAAATGAAACGTCAGGAAATCTTGCAATGCTTTTACTCAAAGCTCTCTCTTTTCCTTGCCAGAGAGTGCCAAGGGGGACCGCTGAAGAATACCTGGGTGTGAAGGAGAAATGAAGAGGAGCAGGCTGTATGTTTACTCCTGACAGTCAAGCAGTCCTCCCTCCTGGCGATGCGAAACAACACAGAGCTTAATTAAGACGGTCCATTTTGTCTACAAAGCTTTTTACGGTCCATGGCCTTTGCTCAGAAACACTTACTTTTTCCGTCAGTCACATCGGTACCTCCGAGTTGCCGCGGAACGTCGCCATGGGACCCTCTGGAAGCTTTCTCCTTTATAAATTTTTCACACTGGTTCTATTACCTAGAGTGGACTTCCACACCGTAAGAACACAGCCTGATCCCCCCAGACCTTTAGTAACCCTTGGTGCATATGCCACGATGAAGAAAAATAGCTCATGTAGACCACTCTCCCTCCCTTCTTCATTACACAGCAGCTCTTCAGCACATAAGAGGGAGTTTCAGGACAAATTAATGGATATTTTAGGACAGCCAGAGATGTACCGAATCTTGTAAGGAGAATCTCAAGGCCATACTAAGCCCTTGAACATGGTTATGAAAGGCCATTGAAGCTGGAGGAGAAATATTAGTTGTTGGACTTCCTTGGGAATGAAAACAGATATGGAGTTTTGGTGGCTCTGTGGGCTCTTCTCCAAATGACTCAACACAGAATGATCAGGCATTGGAAATCATGCCGCCAAAGTATTTTTCTTGTCCCTACTAACCTCCCTCCTCACATCCCACAGGGAAAACATAGTTCAGCCCCCACATGGAAGTCCAAAAGGAAGATAGCTGGTTATTGCAGATAGAGATCTTTCAAGGGGAAAAACTAACTCTAGGAGAGAGAATCCACAATTCATTCTCCTGAAATCCAGGTTAAAGAAATAATTTAGAAGAATGGATGAAGACTGCCTCCTACAATGCTTGGCTATTTTGTACTCCTGTGAGTCAGAGTGCTGATCTTTTTAAAATCTGTTTTCCCCTTGCACCAGGAGAGGCTGGAGTTGAGGAAACTCAATCTCACTTACACAAGTTTAAAGTCAACGTAACTTTTGACTCTCGTGGGTGTTACTTTTGATTTATACTCATGACGCTAAGAAGAAAATCAGATCAAGGGAATATAAATCAAACAAAGATCAATACTGAGTATCAAGGTACTAATTCTATCTCCTGAAACAGCCTTTACAAGCTGCAGAAGGCCGAGGGACAATTCCCCTGGTGCAGGCATAGCAGATTTATGTTGAGCTTTGGTCCTGGTGCAGGGGAGATGTTGGAGGTGGAAGGGGATGGGTCTGCACCACACGCTATTAAGAATCTGTGTCTGTCTGGGCTGTCAAACAGTCTGTAGGCAGCTTTGGGAGGTTGTCATAAATCAGTGCACCCTTGCATTGGGGCCTGTTGATGAGAGCCAAGTTGGTTTAAAATTATTTTTCACTGTCTTTTGCCTTCAGGAACCACTACAGAAACCCAGCCTCACACTTCTCCCCATGGAAGGACCATGGAGTAAGAAATAGTAGTTGGCTCAGAGCTCTTCCCCAAAACCCAGTTCTGCCAAATGACGTAGCAATGTTTTCTTCATCTACTTCCAGCCAGATGACATCAGTAAAGCTGGGCTTTAAAGTGTGCTGAAATGTTTCTTGACTTGAGCAAACGTGAACTGGCTGGAAAGGGCTGGGCCACTGGTCCATGGGAGGACACAGTCCAGTGGTTCAGTGTGCTCTGTAAGCAGACCACAAAGTGCCCAGCAGATGTTCACGCAAGCCAACAGCTTGTCTGGTGGAGTCTCAATTTGTTTTTAGGACACATATTAAAAAGGATGAGGTGATTTGGCTGCTTTATGCCAGCACTGGTAAATGTGACTATATATATTATAAAAGCCTGAAATCAAAGGGCTCTGAAGTGGAGGAGTGGGAGAGGCATAGAAAATAGGCTAGAATTTTTACATTAGAAAATTTTACAACTTATTGATCAAAGCACAAATTCCACAGTTCTTTGCTTTGTAGAAATTTGCAGAGAAATGTGATTGAAAGGGGAGATTTGTTTGGGGGTATATGGGGGGCTGGTTGGGAGAGATTGATGTCCTGTTAAATTGCAATAGCTGATAGCATAATTAAGTAATAAAACTCTCCAAGTAGTAATTATAGGACATGTCAAACAGAGTTATAAGGCAGGAGGCCAAAGGCCAAGTGATTAACCATCTGAGAAGTGTAACAATTCCCTGGAAATGTCCAGCCCAGAATGCTGTTGCTGCAGTGAAATATAATTTAATAAATGCCAAAGAGTAGGACCAGCTCTACATTTCAATGCTGAACTGATAGCAGTGCCTCACATCAGTCTCCCAGCGTACATGAAGAGTTGGGGAAGCTGCCCAGTGCCCTCATCATGAGGCTGAGCACAGGATTTCTTACGTTGCGCCCATGAAGCCCAGCCTTCCTTTAACTCACCTCCTCAGAGCTGGGCTGTGGTGCCCTGAGTGACCACATCTTGCCTGTCCCAGCGCTAGCTGAAGCTGGTGCACACTGAGCCGTTTGGTTTAGGACCAGGAGCACTCAGTCAGCTGAAGATGGGAAGTTTCAGGAACCTGTTCTTCATCGTCTTGTAGAAATTGCAAGTCTCCCAGACAAGGTGTGATGTCTTACTTAAATATGGCTAACATACCTACTGAATCATGCATAGGGAAAATCCCTATTGCTGTAAAATTCACACAGAGAACTTTCTAACTCATTAGTTCCAAAGACATAAAGAGGAAAAAGCCTGGTCTCTATCTCAGTACAGAGGTGCATAAAACTGTATTTTTCTCTGGACGTTATTCTGTCTGATGCTTTGGGACCAGAGGCAGTAAATCCATTAATGAACTAAGGTACCTTATAATCATTCAGACTTCAGGAATTCATGGTTGGGCTGAGCTCAGGACCATGGTGGTTTTTACCCATTACAGGTTAGTACACCTGATGGACACTTGGACACCGTGTACACAGATGCCAGTCTGCTGTTGAGCATTGCTACCCCACTGCTAAGTATACATAAAAAGTCTAAGCTTTTTAATTCCATTTTGCATGCCTTCTGCTCAAGGGATAGGAGTTCAACAGACCACTCTCCATAATCTTCGAAAAGCCTTGGAGAACAGGAGCGGTAGCTGAGGACTAGAGGAAAGCCAGTGTTACTCCAATCTTCAAAAAAGGCAAGAAGGAGGAGCTGGGGAGCTGGGTAACTATAGGCCAGTCAGCCTCACCTCCATCCATGGAAAGATGATGGAACAGCTGGTTCTTGGTGCCATCTCAAAGCATGTTGAGGAAAGGAGGCTTATCCCAAGTAGTCAGCATGGATGCACCAAGGGGAAGTCATGCTTGACCAATCTGATAGCTTTTTATGATGGCATCACTAGATGGATAGATGAGGGGAAGGCAGTCGGTGTGGCCTACCTTGACTTCAGCAAAGCTGTTGACACGGTCTCCCATGGCATTCTCACAGCCAAGCTTAGGAAGTATGGACTGGACCATTGGACAGTGAGGTGGGTTGGGAACTGGATGGAGGAAAGAGCTCAGAGATATGTGCTCAATGGGGCAGAGTCTAGTTAGAGGCCTGTGGCTAGTGGCGTCCCCCAGGGGTCAGTGCTGGGTCCAGCCCTATTCAATATATTCATCAATGACCTGGGAGAAGGGATGGAATGTCCTCTCAGCAAGTTTGCTGATGATACCAAACTGGGAGGAGTGGCTGCCACACCAGAAGGCTGTGCTGCCATCCAGTGTGACCTGGACAGGCTGGAGAGCTGGATGGGGAGAAGTCTAATGAAATTCAGTAAGGGCAAGTGTCAAGCACTGCATCTGGGGAGGAGCAACCCATGGATCAGTACAGGTTGGGGGCTGTTCTCTTGGAGGGCAGCTCTGGGGAAAAGGACCTTGGAGTCCCAGTGAACAAGATGACGACGAGCTAACAGTGTGCCCCCACGGCCAAGAAGGCCGATGGCATCCTGGGGTGCATTAAGAAGAGCGTGGCCAGCAGGTCGAGGGAAGTTATCCTCCCCCTCTACTCTGCCCTGGTGAGGCCTCACCTGGAGTGCTGTGTCCAGTTCTGGGCTCCCCAGTTCAGGACGGACAAGGAGCTACGGGAGAGGGTCCAGCGAAGGGCCACTGAGATGATGAAGGCACCTTCCATATGGGGAAATGCTGAGATCTGAGTCTGTTCATCTTGGAGGAGGCTGAGGGGGGGATCTTATCAATGCTTATCAATATCTAAAGGGGGCGTGTCAGGAGATGGGGCCAGGCTCTTCTCAGTGGTTTCCAGTGACCGGACGAGGGGCAGGGGCCAAGTTCAACCAGACCATGAGGGAACCCTTCTTCACTGTGAGGGTGACAGAGCCCTGGAATAGGCTGCCCAGAGAGGGGGTGGAGTCTCCTTCTCCGGAAACTTTCCAAAGCCCCTGGACTTGTTCCTGTGTGATCTGCTCTGGGGGATCCTGCTCTGGCAGGGGGGTTGGACTGGATGATCTCTAGAGGTCCCTTCCAACCCCTTCCACTCTGTGAATCTGTGAATGTGTGTTCTTGACTTACCTTCTTTGAACACACTGCTATTTTTTATCTCTCTCTGTCATCACTCCTTATTCCTCTAACATCTAAGATATATAGTTCTAATCTTTTAATCTCTCCACACACTGCAGCTTTCCATTGCCTTAATCATTTTCACTGCCTTCCCCAGACCTTTTTATTTCCGCTCTATCCTTCTGTAAGACTGGAGACCAAAGCTGAGCAAAGTATCCATGCTGAGGTGTCACTTCACATAAAAGATATGTAATAATTTTGCAGTATCATCTAGCTTTTTCTTAATGCAAACGAATATTTAGCTTGCTTTTCTGGCCACCATTTTTTACTGAATAGGTGCCTTGCTGGCAATGATGGCTTGTTCCTCTCCTGACTACCTCCAGTTAATTTCATGCCAACTCCACATATGAATAGTTTAAATTGTTTCCTTTTTCCTTTCAGTATGCTTCACCTTATGCTTAATTAAACTGAGCTGAGCCCTGAAATGTAGTCCACCTAGCTCTTTCAGAGGCTCCTGAAACGATTTACAGTTTTACTGACAATCTTGGCAATGTAAATTGTTATTTTGGCTCAACGGTAAGGCTGGTCCTGGAGCATCACACCACTAGCCTTATCCTGACACGGTTATTACTCTTTCCTTCGTAAGAGAACCGATGTCCGTGCAGCTGCTTACTCTCCCAAGAAATGTTTGTAGGAGACTATTAAAAATCTCATTGCAGTTGGAAATTTTTGAAAGTTACTGCCTTCTGCTGTTGCTACCTCTGCTGATGCAGGAGCACGAAAAAGTGACGGACTGGAGAGACAGGATGATTTTATTTTACTGAACAGTACAGTTTAGTCCATGAGATAACATTAAGCAGAATTTTATAACTACTATATATTTAGCTCATTTATTTGATTAAAGTCAGTATCATTTCTCTTTGCTTTCCAGAAATTCACACATATTATGTACCTGACACTCCTTCAGCATACTGTGTGCCTGAACTGCAAAAGTAAGCTGGTGTGTTTGGCACTGGCTCGAGGTAGCATATAAATAACCCCAAAGCAGCAGCCTGCTTTGGCTCAGTTGCCGTATATGGATGATGCGGATCATGATAGCAACCTTTTTTTGTTAAGTACATTGAACCCATTCACAGCAACTATAATATAAAGAACTTTTCCTCTAACCATGTGTTGCATGCAAGTGCTACCATACCTTTCTATTTTTCCATAAAATCCACTCTTACCACCATAATGCCATTAACCTTACTGACTGTAAATAAACATTTGTGAGAGGAGGGCACGTGTTTTTATTTGCTATTTGAAAGCATTCATAAGCACCGCCTTATGAGCATCCAGGGAGGCTGAGTAGGCACGAGAGCCTGCCCATAGACCTCCGAGGACCACAGGACTCACCAACTGCATAAGCCAGTGGATGCTAAAAGTTATAGATACGTGGTATCTGAGGCTGCTTGCTCTAAGAACTTTATCTCATTTCTGGAGTGTTACCAAACATATTAACATTAAAAAAACAACTAGTTAATGTAAATAAGTCAAATGTATTACTAATTTCAATGGTAAAATTAACTCTGGACTTTAATAGGTAATAACAATACCCACCTTCCTCTCCCTTCACCCACACCCTTCCTCAGCCTCAGTTATGAATCCCTTCTTTGTTCCAGCAGTGGCAGAGGAATGCTGACTCCTATGCGACCTCCTTACCGCATGTACGGGTGTGTGTGTAAGACACTTTCTTCTCCTTCCTTGTTCTCTCTTGGGTATTACAAAGTGCAGCGCTCTCCAGTCCCTTGTTGTGGGCAAGGCTGGTGAGGATGGAAGAGGTGCTCCATCTGGGTCTAGTGAAGAGGTTTGTGGCAGAGCTGATGGCTGCAGAGAGGCAATAGTTATTCCTGGAACAGCAGAGGGAAGGCAGCACTGTGGTATTTACCTCTGTGAAGGTAGATTTGGATTTTTTTTTAATGTGAGAATGAGGAAGGGATTCTTTAATAATGTAGAAATTATAGAAGCTCAAATTATTGTCACCATCACCAGTTAACAACCTTACAACACACCTTTTATGAAGTATGTGCATATACCATTATTTCCACCTTAAAAATAGGAGCATAAACACCATCCAATAGAAAATTAATTACATAATAGTGTTTAATAGCTGGGTTTATGTTTTGGCTGTCTATTAAGCACTGTTTCTGAATTACTTATCTTCACCAGCGCTCGTAAAATTAAATCATTAAATCTATTTCACAAACGTTTACTGTGTAAACGTAACAAAAAGCCTTCAAATACAAGAAATTTATTATGGGGACCCAGTTATTTACTTGTAGTATGAACACTCCAAAGACCTATGTCTCAGAACTCTCTTTTAGGAGGTACCTTTTCAAAGAGGGAAGCTTGCTGAGCTGCGTGCCAATGATTAGGCAAATAGACAAGCTAAAATAAATGCAAAGCCTTGTGGAAATACATTTCCACCTCCTGAGCTGGCTGTAAAGTAAAATTGGCAGTCAGTGGAAACAGGCTTCAAAACTGGGCATTTCTTTGGTTTTAAGGATACTGAGACTTTCTGAAACTTGCCTTGTTTTCTCTTTTCTAGAACAGAGGGACAGAGGAAACTCCACGTGACACTTTTTGGTTTTTGGGAAATGGTGAATGATTCAGAACAAAACAGAGTTTCGAAAAGCTAGATTTCCCTCTGTGATGGAAATTTCAGGTACACTAGCTGGCTGTATCGAGGACTTGGTTGTTGGCTATTACAGTCTAAGTGCTCCCCCGTGTGTTTGCTCTCATCCTCTTGCCATAATTTTGGCTAGAAATTCTCTGCAAACTTAAAGAAGGAAAAAAAAAAAAAAAAAGCTGGTGGAAAAATCAGCCGATTTCAGCAAAATTTCTAGCTCTTCTCTATTAAATACCAAATTTGTCTCAGAAAAAAACCCTAGATATTTGGTGTTCTTACTCAGGGTCACTCTCTCTCTTTCTCTGTTTTTTTTTTAGGAATCAGTGTCTAAACTACTTCATGGGTTGATAGAAGCAGTTTGGTTGCAAAATCAGGTCTGTGTGAGATGGGAGAGGTGCTGGTGGGGATCTCATCCCCAGCTCGGATGGCCACAGGACTCGGGGTGACTGGAAGCAGCCCAGAGGGAGTGAGGAGTCAAGGGAGCATTCCACCTGCCCGGGGCTCAGACAGGATCTCCAGCAAGATCTGGCGGTGGGTGAAACCCGTGACTCTTCCTGCCAAGAGCCTGGTCCAACAGCAGAGCAGCAAAGAAAGCATCATAAATTGCACACAATGGTCATTTGTGCCACAAGCAGATGTCTCAGTAATCCATCAAAAATTAACCTGTAGCTGATAAACATTTTTTTGTTTGCTACACGTTATTAATTATGGCTTCTGGGGAGCCACATGGATTTGGATAAGTGGGAAGTTTTCAAGTTCTGATGTAGTGTCGGCTCCAGAGGAACAGAAACTGTTCACAGATTCAGGCTGAAGTCCATGCTACAAGTTATCTGACACAGCCGTAGGTGAAAGGTATATATTTCTGAATTTTCTCACTGATGTTCTCGATTGATTTTTCTGAGACAGCCTAGGCAAATCATTTAAACTCGGTGCCTAAGTTTACTCATGCCTTCGATGAGCAATGTATGATATAAAGTGACTGCCTCCCACAGACCCCATGAGTCTTTAATTTATGTTTGTAGGGTCACTTGAGCTGCTTCGCTCTAGAGTCTGTAACTGCAAGACGTTATTAATAATTCAAAATCAACAAGTGTCATGAATGAGCCTTCTACCTGTGGATAAACGTTTAGATTTGTAGCAAACACTTTTCACCTAATGAAAATAAAAGTCAAGGTTGCAGCTTCAGGTCCTTTTCCCTTGGAAGAGTCTTCCAGGGTCTCTCCCTACCCAGGCATTGTAAGTTCTGCTTCTCTCCTGCAGACTCCAGTTTCTCATTCCTGAGCACAGCTTTGCAGTGACTAATCCTTTCCCTCTGCACGGTATTACACGGATAATTGTGCAGATACTATACGTCTTTTAGCAGACTTACTGGAATATCTTGCACTACCGTACAGCAGATCTCTTTTATTTAAAAACTTCAGATAAAGTATTTAACTTTTTTTTTTTTTTAACATTCTTCAATCGATTCATTTAGGCGAATTCCTAAGCAGATGCAAGAATACATTTTAGTTGAATTTCAGGGGATACTTATTGCATGTTAAATACCACTAGGCAATTATTTAATGAGGTTTAACAAGTATGTAATAGATAGATTACTTATGACCTAGATGTGAAACCGCAATGAATATGTTTAATCAATTGGCATTCAATTAACATACATTAGGCTTTTCCTGCAGCACGGTGCTTTATTTTAGCTGTCTGGCTAACAGAACAGGCTTGTTAACTACTTGCTGTCCATAATTTCAGGTCCAATATTGTACCTGTAATAAAATAAAAATAAAAATTAATTGCAAATCTCCTCTTAGTGCATTTATTGGCCTGCAATTACCCATTTAGAAGTGTAAGTCCCATTTGGTGCATCAGTATACTCACTTACCTTCTCTGCATTCACAACTATAGGGACCCTTCCGTGCCCCAGACAGTTCTGCCCATACCTTTTTTCTGATTCAGCAAAAGAAACTACCTAGTCCTTTCTTTTGAATTACACGATTTTCACTGCCTATGAAAAGGTATTATGGGATTAAAGTGGAATATAAATGAGCATTGCTGATGGATGTCCTAGGGTAGAATTACTCTCTTGAAACATCACAAACAATCCACAAATTCCTCTGCATCTTGGTAGTGCTACAGTTTAATTAAAGTTTAATAAGGAACAACAAATTTGTAGGGGTCTTTGTCTCATTGTATTCATTAATCTACGTGTAACTTGTGCTTTTTATTCTCATCAGCAATAAAGAAATTGTCTCTCTCCAAAACCTGTCAGAAATACATAAAGCACTATTAAATAATGTTGAAAGCAAGCTTAGCCAGGAGAACTGATGAGAAAGGAATTAATTTTCAGCACACTCTGAAAGTGCTAGAAAGGCTGTATAGCATGTGATGCTTCTGGCTTCCTGGAGAGATTTGGAGACACCCTTGTCCTAGTACAAACAGCTAAACCATGTGCTTCACATTGCTGAAAAGAGTTGAGGAAGGTAAAAAACATCGGTAATGCTGAAGAATATTTTCTGTAAACCGGTTAAATTCCCTACAGAGACCTACAACTTACTCCACCCAAGCTGATACACCGAGCTCTGCAATATGGTTTCTAAACTCTGTCCTTTGATCCCAGTCTAATTCCCCATCTGACTTTACAGGCTTCACATCACCATGTGCTGCACAAGGAATAATGCAGAATTTTTGGAAAAGGGAAAATGATTTTGTGAAGACAGAAGCCACAGTGGGAGAAGTGAGAAAACGACCCAAATCTTGGCGTACTGCTAACTGGCTGAAGAATACATAAAATGCCAATTTCAGTTCAATTCCCCATCTCTCAAACAGAAGAAGCCTCAGCGCGTTCTGAGGAAAGAGCTGGAGCGGAGGTTAAAATATTGCAGAATGCTCACACATGCTATCTGCACATCAATTAAAACAGACCGTGTGCCAGAAGAATAGCTGTGTGCCTTTGTCCAGTTTTAATTCATATCTTTATCTTGGAGTAGGTTTCTTTTTGGAAATTCTGTGATTCTGGCTAATTTGCCATGTTCTGTACTTATAAGCACTGCTTTCTAGGACCAAATCTCCTCGTTCCAGGCAAGATCTGAAGGGCTACAAAGCAGGAAGATACATTTTGTTCTTTTCTTCTGCAGAAAGGACACCCTGCAAGATTAAAGTAACTGGATTTTGATCAGCTTTTCCCATTTGCACTGGGCTCTTTACGAATTGAAATATAAAAGGTCAAAGCTCCAAAAGCATTTTTCATTTCTAAAGAGGTTTGTTCACCACTGTAATTTAATAGCCATGCCAAAGCTGATAAGATTTTGGAATCTGTCCATGGCGTGTATTGATGTCACAGGTCAAAAATAAAGGCTTCAATGTAATTTATTTCTCCAAGCACAGTGAAGATAATAACTCAAGCGCAGAGCAATATGTTAAAACTAAATTATATTCAATAAAGATGACTTATGCCAGTCTTCTAAAAACTAAATACACTTGGCTCAATTCGAATGTGCTCATTACTGTGGGATAGTGGCCTCCAAGAGGTACTTCGGCATCGCACAGTGGCCAACGTACGGTTCTGGATCTAGGCTCTGGGGTTTGAGAGCAGTGCAAGCGGGAGGAGGTTGTTCCTCATTTCTCTGTTGAAAATCTGACTTGAGGGAGCATTTTCCTGCACCGGCTTCTCCGTCTGTTTGCTTTCTGCTGGATGGAATGATGCATGAGAACAAAAATTCGTTCCTGCTATAAATAGAGTCGGCGCATGTGATGATACAAGGGGGAGGAGAGCAGATGCTGCACACAGCTTCAACTGGCATGTCATGCTGTAACACACGGTTAGCGAGGGGGGAAGGCAGCACGTTCAAAACACTGGGAAAGAAAACTATCAAGAGAATGGGTACAGCAGAGGCAGCCAGCTACAGTGTTTCCTCTACTACCCAAACTACATCCCAAACGAGTTTAAAGCATCTAACACTTGAGGTTCAGCTGACGGCCCACTCTTAGTCTTTCATCCAGTAACCTGAAGGAGGAGACGGACAGTGATGCTGTTCTCCCATGTGGATATTTACTGGATGCAGGAAATCCAGCATTGTCACCAGTGGAGTGTTGAACTCCACCCTTACACCAAAATATAACTCAGCAAGTTTCAGTAGCAACCCTGACATACCTTTTAGCTATCGCCCTTCTTTATAACTATTTTAGCACATTGCTTCTGCTTGTAAGAGGTCCTTTACATGACTGAGAGTCTCTCTGCATGCCTCTCATTTGAGGCGATGAAACTCGATTTGGGCTACTTGCTTCTGACTGGATGCCACTGGATTATTTCAGGCAGTAACTCTTCCTGAGAATTTGTAATGTCATAAAAACGTTGCGTTTTTTTTATTATTTCAGAGCATTTCATGGGTTTATGTCATCAGGCTATGGATTCAGTTGTTGAGACTCTCGTAAGGGCTGAAGAGGCAAATTACCCCTAGTCCAGCATCCCAGTTGCAGGGCTCTGGGGCTGCCCAAGCATTGGAGACATCATCAAGGAGCACATAGGTTACTCTCCTCAGAGCCTTGGTTAAGACACATCCAGTGAGAAGCAGCAACTCTCTGATTCCAGAATGCAGGCAAATACCAAGGATGCTGCATTGGATAAACCTATAGGATCTATGGTGAGCCTAGGATCCATAAAAGAATGTAACATCAGCTGGTGTGCTTCTCCAGAGCTGCACTTAATTCCAGCAGTCCTTCTGGGAACACAATGCTTCTGTACAAGTTTGCATGGAGTTTGAAATCTTTGGGTTATATGGATGATTTAGGGTTTAGTACAGTGTCTACACAACTAATAATTTTCAGTAATTCGTGTGCCAGAAGAAGTGCTTATACACTGGTATCCAGTTAGCTGATTGTAATTTATCTAACATGACACACCTAGGAAGAGCTACAGGGGTGAGAGGAAGGGTCAGGGCTGTAGATGTCTCCAGATTCTAATGAAAATCCAGGCATGACTTCCTCTAAACAGCGGGAGATTTCAGCTGGGAAAAATCAACCACTGTGAAGAAAAGCAATCAAATAGCAGTCTTGATTATGAATATCAAGATGGTGAAAAATTGGTGGCATTTATGCTGTTATCCCAGCTGCAATTGCAGAATGACCACTGGTACAGCTGAGTGAGGCTAGAGGGAATCATAATCTTCATGGAAAGGTTTAGGATTAAACTAAAAAAACCCAAATAAATTCCTAATTCATTAACAAAATCGACAGTGAAAGGCTGTCAGACAAGCGCAGAATCAATTTCAATTTGAACTGAAGAATGAATCAGGCACTACAAGGCTTTGATTTACAGGTCACACATCTTCCTGCATGATGCTATCAGCCAGTACAACTGCTGCCAGTTTACAGGCAAGTAAACCTGAAGTCAGGGTAGGTGAGGTCATCTAGAGCGTGGGTGAAAGAGTGGAAGCAGCAACATCAGCTTCTACAAAATGTCCTCACAAAAAGGGTGGAAAGAGTTCTCCGTAAAACAGAGGAGGCAGATGGATCACAAAGCCAAAGTGGCTTCTGAAGAAGTGACAGATAAACACTTCATCTGCTCGCAAAGGTCCTTACTGCCAGGTTACAGCAGCTGGAGCCCCTCTTAGGGGTTAACAAAGAAAGATATTTAACAGCAAAAAGCAAAAGGTGAAGTGGCCAAAGCACTTTTAAAAAGCATCATAGAGGCAGAAACTACATGAAACTATTGATTTTGTCAAATAAACTTCCAGCATTAAGAAAAACAACAGTGATACACTACAGAGAAAACTCATTAGAGGTTTTCTCGAAGTTGAAGCCCATCAGTATTAATGAAATGGTGACTATCTGCTGGGGTGGAAGCATGGAGAAAAACACCAACTGCTCTGCAAGATCTGGGGCCAGCACAGTTCTGCAAGGAAACAGCTAAATGGCTCTCTGGCCACAATAGGAAAACCATGTTGGGTAAACTGGTTTCTGCAGTGTCTTTTCTCAGTTGGTCATGGCAAGCCCTGCAAGAGGAGTACCATAGTTTGACCCAGGAGACCAAATGTTTGCCATACAAACAAATCAAAACAGCATTGATCATAATTAAAAAAAAAAAAAAAATCAACAGACCAGTCTCCAAGCTCAGGGACACGTCATCATGTAACTCCCAGACTGCAGAAAGCACTCAACAGAATCCACTGGGATATCTGGGATACCTGGAGGTGTGACACAATACAAACGAAGATGTGCCCTCTGTAAGGTGCCGTCCCGAGGTCAGGGTGAACACAGTGGCAGCTTGTTTGCCTGATGCTACAGCAACGCTGGAGTCAAAGGTGAGTTCTCCCACACCTACTCCTTGGCATTTCCACCAACTTCACTGCAAGAAATAACGAACAAGTTTTCCGTATGAAACATACAATGTGCTTTCAATGATAGCTGTACTAAAAAAAATCAAATATTGTAATGACAGCATCACTCTTTGTAAATGACAGCTTAGCCAACACTGAAGTGAGGACCAGAAGGCTATGCAGAACTGTGGGGAAAATACTGATAATATTCACGTTGAAAACAAGCTTAGCAATCACTGCAGTAGTTTCAAGCTCAAGAACAGCTTTGGAAGGTAGAAATGACAATCAACAAACTGCTTTGCATATGTTGACAGCAAGAGCCTCCTGTGCCATGGAGATTTCAGAAAGGAAATAATGCTGTGAATTAGAAGTTGGCCCTTGTAGGTACCACATTAAAAAGTATTTGTTTATTGAAACTCTGCTGTTTATTATCAAAAAGGGTATTTTTGCTTTTTTCATTTCCATCCTAACATATGGATCTGAAAACAGAAAATCCATAGCAGATACAGGCAGATATGAAAAGGCTTTGAAAGCAAATGCCATAGGAAACTCTTGATAGGGAATAAAACTCATTTCTAAAAAATCTGGCAATTACCAGAGCCCAGCAGTCATGCTCTCCGGAGTTATCCAAAAGAGACAGTCTCATGTATCTGTAGAGGAGAAGGTCAGCACATCTTCTCACTCCTGGACAGCAGAAAGAACGTGTGAGGGATCTGTCTAAAGGTCCCCTCCTAACTCTATTCACCCCCTATTCAGAGGAGAAAATTTAATACATTTAACAATATAAGCCACATGCAAAGGTAGGCTGGATGTAGGAGGTCTTTTTAAATTGCTGGGGAGGCCTGGAATCAATGCAGTGGTGTGAGAAAAAAAATGTTGTGGTGAGCTTAAAAATAAATGGATGGGTAGGAGGGATGGATAGAGCAGGGAGCATCTAGAACTAACAGAGGAGGAAGGAAACAGTCCATGAAAAAAGCATAAAGAAGGGAAAGCTGATAACGAAAGGCCTGAGGAAGGGCAAATGCCAAGGGACTCAATTTGGAAAGCAGTGGGAAAACCAGGTAAGTAGGAAAACAGCCACCTGGGACATTTCTGAGGTGTCTGTATGAACATGCCATAGAAACAGGACAAAGGGAATAGAAAAGTAGTAATACTACGCAGATGACAAGGAGGCTGTAGCAGATGAGCAGTGCTGCTCTGCGGGCAGCCACGGGGCAGCACGCGGTACGTAGAGGACACAGCAGAGCACACTCTGGAATCAGAGCAGTGAATCCTACTGAGAAGCAAATGGATCAAAACTGATTGTGATTTTGATAATTCTATCAGGACAATCTAGACAAAACGCTGAGGGCAGTAGCTCTGGCTTCCAGACATGGCTCAGCGTGCACAGCCACGTGACCTCACACACTTTTCCTCAAGGTCAGGAAGAAGCAGAGTGTTAGATCATATTCCCATTATTAATGCCCATAAAGCCTTTTGTCTGGCTTCCTAGATCCAAGACAGATGATCTACAAGTAGATCTGAGAAACAGGTTTTGCTGTTTTGCCCATTGATACCGCAGTTCCTTTTGCCTCTCCTGCAAAATCCTCCTGGGGTCAAGCAATGCAGGAGGGATGCCAGACTCACAGCCCGTCCTTGCAGGGATGTGTGTTCCCCTCTGGTCTCACTGCTCTGCAGCTGCACAGCCTTGGAGCAGCTCCAGCCACAAGTTAGTACAAATTTTCTATTAACTCAGACTATTTCTAATAAACAAAATAACAGCAACATTACTGGGTCAGACCAACTGTCCTTCTGGCCTGGTTCCCTATAAAGAAAGAGGATTAAAATAGCTAATTAGTGGAGTTGCTTGGTACAAGGTGAGTGCAGGGGGGTGAACACATTGAATTATATTTCATAGGTTTCAAAGTCATTTACGTGAGGGTGAAATATGTTTCTGCTGTCTATTATGTTCTGCAGCAGGTTCAGGACTATTCTGCAACTAAACTGTCAGATTCATGAAGGTTATTGAAAATGTGTGTTTGAATACAATTTTTTTGTTTGCTACTCGACAAGCCACTTGGCAAATGCTTGTGTTGCATGGGAAGCCAACAGAAAGAGCCAAGACTCGAACGACTTCTCAAATCAAAGCTCCCACCGTGAGCTCGGCACCCTGAGCTGGGGCCGGTGCTGCTGCACTTGGGGAGAAAACCCCAGCAAAGTCTGTGCATCAGCTGCCGGCAGCCAGGATGGTCCACGCTGACGGACAGCACAGCCATCCCCTGCGCCGGCGACCGAGGGGCTGGTGACAGGCTAATGACAAAGTCTGTGCATCAGCTGCCAGCAGCCAGGATGGTCCACGCTGATGGACAGCACAGCCATCCCCTGTGCCGGCAACCGAGGGGCTGGTGACAGGCTAATGGGAAAATATCACAGGACATAACTATAAGGGCATCCTTCCCCCTGCTAGCAGCTCATTATGTCTCTGACCTACGGGGATCTGGGCTTATTTCTGTAGCTGGTGGAACTAGTGGTTTACATATAAATTATCTGATGAATGTAGCCTTGTTTGCTGTTCATGAATCATTCATGACCTGAGCCCAGATTTGGCAAAAGTGTGCATTTTCTGTAAGTATGCTCTGAATCCTTTGAGGCGTGCTGAGCTCACGGGTGTGCACAGCCTGCCCAGCTGGGCTGGTTGCTACACACAGCCTGCGATTGGCAGGTAGCTCGTGATCTGATTTTTCCCTCCTTCACTGGGTGGCGTAACTGCTTAAAACCAGGTGTAATAGTTTTCTTCAGACATGAATTCCCTTGCTTACCTTCAAAGATGGATGTCTTATGAGCTTCACCTGTTCTTCAAACTTCCTTACGGGTGAAAAATATCTTTACATACACCTGGATGGCCATTACACAGTGTATTCCAGCCCACAATCCTCAGGGTGTTTGGTCCTTCCCAAAGGCATCACATAGGAATATGTTCCCTGGTCCTGACACCCAGGTCCTGTTGGCCTCTTGCAGCTCCGTTAATCAAGCTTTGTAACACACCATTCGTGCTTCACTTTACATGGCTGTTAAAGGGTTTTATCCCCACTTCTTGCAATGTAGACTTTACTCTAATTTCAAGCCTAAATTAGCACCTGGCTTCATTAAACCATTTGTCCTCATGATCATCACTGTTATTTCTTTTCAGTGGTAATTTTCTCCTTTGGGTATTTGCCTCCCCGTACATTCCACTCCCAGTCTTTACCTAACTAAGCTGAGTGCTTTTTTCCCCTCTCAGAGGAATATTCCTTGCATTCCCTCTGACTGTCCTAAATCCCCCTGTTGGACCATTTACTGTTTGAATTCTTCTCTTTCACACTTGGGGGAAAAGAACTGTGCACACTATTCTGATGAGGTCAGACCAACCTTCATAAAATTGAATTAGTGCTTCTCTAGACTTCCAGCCTTAACTGGAAATCCTGCTTGGGTATATCTGATAATTCTTTTTCTGGAGACGATATAATTGGCACTTAATAGTTAACCTGTGACGTCCAAGTACAGTTGGGTCTTTCTCATCCTCAGCCATTTCTAACAAATAGCTGAAATTCTCACTACTGCTCCATAAGTACTTGTCTATACATTATATATTATTGTATTTTATCCCTTTTCTATTACTTCAGTTTTCAAGGTCAGTCCTCAGCTAATAGCCCCATCCTGTTTGCATTGACGATGCTCTTACCATAGCATCAGCTGTGTCATTGGCACGCTCATATGTTCCTTTCCAAGGTCAATACAGAAATGAAATATGTTCAGTCCCACTCCTGATTCTCCGGGGTGTTTACTGGTAACCTCACTTCCGAGTGATAACTCCCCTTTCGGTGTTCCCTGTCATTGGCTTCCCTTTAGCCAACACTGTACCCACTTTACAGCCTCTGTATAAATTCTCAGCGCTTTCAGTTGAGCTGATAATTTCCCATGTGGCACTATATCAAATGATGTCTTCGGTCCAGATAGATGAGATATCGTGCATTTCCTTTGTCTAGAAAAATCATTTATCTTATCAATTTTATCACAAATGGACACAGTTTGCCCAGAAGAGTTTAATCGTCAACAGGATGATCGTGACTGCAAGAGAAAATTGGAGAGCAGGCTGTGCTCCCCGGCAGATCTGCTGGACGTGCTCTCTTGTCGAGGGGACCCTAATTTCAGAGACAATATTTCCTGCACTACTACCCCTCAAAATGACCCACTCTGCCACCCGGGGCTGTGAATAGATGGCAACTCTCGTTCCCGGTACAGAGGCTAAAGTCAGCACGAGTGATATATTTTCATACAGCAGGCAGTTAGAGCCCAGCGCTCCGAGGAGAGGAGCCAAAGCATTTACCTGTTTTATTTTGGTTGCTGTTATATATCTATTTGTTTATTACAAGGGAAAAGGTGCACGTTTTTTACACAAAACTGATATGTTTAGTGCTTTCATTTTATGTTTCGAGCAGTTAAGCTATTCAGTGTTTTAAGGGTAGTATTGGTTCTTTATAACTCTATGCTGACAATAGGAGTCTAAGATAATGGAGCCTAAAGAGAGAGATTTTTCCATTCCCACATTGTTTCTGAAATATGGAGCGGTCAAATGCACTCAGTAGAAGGTTTCTATCAGTAAATCTTCAGTAAAAGTGCCTTTAAAAGTTAGGTAGAAAGATTGTGGGAGGGAAAATGGCTTGAGGTTTTGGTAAAAACTCACGAACATTTTGTGAAAATTCCTTAAAGACATTGGAGCAGGTTTTCCCTAATTGTGACATCAAAATGCCTGTCCCATCTTTGTTTTCTGCTGCTTTGGACCCATTTCAGCAAAGCTCTTAAGTAATGAGCATTTGTATCAATTGGAACAGAAAATAAACGTGCCTGAAGTTAAGCATGGGTTTAATTCTCCGCAGGCTCCTGTCTCTGCCGTGAATGGAGAAGCAGACTCCTACCAGAGCTGGGAAACGGGACGCACTTGTCCCAGTGTCACCCTCCCTGCAAGGTGATTAAGGGGTGTTCATGAATAAAGTGCTCTGCACAGGATAGTCGGAAGTCCCAGAAGGGGCAGGGTGCTGCAGTGTCTCGCAGGCCTGACACAGGGAATTCTCAGAAATCCAAGCTGCTTGAAGGAAGCCACTTCAGCCCCTCCCCATCTCAGTGTTCACACGGAGAATGGGAACCCAAGAAGCAGTATTTGACATTTCCCCTGCACATCACCTGGCTCGCGCTGGGAGAAGAGGGGAGGGCTCGTGTGAGCCAAGCTGTCCTAGCACAGCGATCGCTCCCTGAGGTTGTGGAAGGCTCGTGCTGTCCCCCTCCGGGTGCCTGTCCCTGCGACGGCATATCGTGAACGTGCATCACATATATTCTCCATTTGTCAGGTTCGTAATCTTCCCAAAATCTTGCCTGCTGATCACAACTCGATGTTCATTGTTTCCAGGCCACTCAGAAGTCCTCATCCCTCTTGGGTGTCTGGTTTTAAATTCCTGCTTGTGCACATTTCCTGAAGTGAATAGAAATGTGGGACTTATCTGCACATGCAGTTGATATGATCTTCTGCAAAACTTGCCCATGGGCAATTATGCATTGAAAGGGCAATTACACACACGGCGACCCAATTTGCATACAAAATCTAGATTACTGCCAAGAATCTCATGTACATTTTTGTGCAATATTCAGAAAATTGGGCCCCAAAGACATAAACCCTTTCTTCTGCTATCAAATCACTTTCTACTTCTGCAACAAGAAATGGAATGTATATGAGTCATATCAGAAAAAATATGATTATCAGAAAATGAGTATGGCCCCATCGTGTCAGAGTGCAGGGCTGTCCCCACTCTCCCCACATCTCTCCCAGTTGGAGGGATGAAGATGACCAGGGTGTCCCAGGACTTGCCCAGCATCCTCTCCCAGCCACCCATAGTCCATGGCTTAGTGACTTTCAGAGTCAAAGAAGGGATTTTAGTATTTAATAGCCTGGATTATTCACTAATAAATGGATCATTCTTGCAGATAAAAATTCAAATATATAGTAAACCAATTCCGTTTGCTCACATTTGACCATATCAATATAGTGACTGATGAGTAAATATGCCATAGTAAGCACATTCTATTTTCTGCCTTTGTACCTCGGTAGTGAGAGGGGAAGGAGGGGTGCAAGGATCAGTGCCACCGCTGGGTTTGGTATTGTGTGTCCATAAAGCCCTCTGCCAGCGCAGCAGGCTGTCGGAGCCAGGTAACAGGCAGCCCTTCTGCAAACCTTCCCGTGGGGCACCTTTGGCCTCGGCTGCCATAAGGACCAGAGGCAGAAACATCTGGTTTCAAGGCTTTTCAGCACAGGGCTGGTGGGAACTGATGCTGCACCAGACTGGTGCTGGTGCAGTTCGTACCACAGCGCTGTGCCCCTGCCCATGGTGGGGTGTTAAATCACTATTTCACCCACTCCAGGGCTCAAAATGTGGCATTGCAGGCAAGGTTATTTCATGACGTGTGGAGACACATCCTCTTGATAAAACAGCAACATTTTTTTAGCATCCCTTCCTAGGAGACAGTGGGGGGAAGCAAGAATGCCAGGCAAAAAAATGTTTATTTGCTTCATAAACTCTCTGTTAGCGAGGCTGAGAGCACCTTCCTGCGTGACAGCCCACAAAACACCCAGCGTGCTCTGCATTGTCACTGAGATGTGGCCAATAAACTTTATGCCAGTAAATGTTCTCATCTAGCCAGTATATTTCGATAACCCCACTTCCCACTGTCACAGGTATTCAGATTCAAAAAATAAAGCCACCCTTTATAAAAGTACATTTAATGAGAGTTAATGTTCACGCAGTAAATTTGTGAGCAGCTGGATGTGTTTTTAAGTTTCCTTGACGCCTTTTATTTGTTTAATACATGGGTCTATAAAAGCCATTCCTCTGAGCCTGTTAATGAGCAATAGGGGACTCGCAGCTATTTAAAACCTGGAACAAGGCATCAAAATGAAGAATGCAGTAAAGGCTGATGGAGCAGGGAGCTCCAGATGTGACAAGCAGTGCTTTACGGTGCAGGAAGGTGGAGCACAGGGCACATGGTTGTGGTGTCACACCAGATACAGGCTTGCTCGCAGGAACCCACAGCCCTGCTTTCCATCGACCTAAATATGAACTAACGAACTTGCTTCTTGTGGGTGCTAATGAGCTCAGCTTTGGTCCAAGTTGCAGATGGAGCCTCAGTATGGAGGACTTAAGAGGATGGAGGGGAAGAGTTAGGACGTATGTGAAGGTCTCTAATAATTTGTAGTAGATTTCCACAGCAAGAGCTGGGCTCTGAAACATCCCACCACAGAATTATTTTCCTAGAATCATAGAATATTTAGGTTGGAAAAGACCTTTAAGATCATTGAGTCCAACTGTTAAACCA
>NW_010230505.1:34095-75589 GCF_000690775.1 Eurypyga helias
ACACCACATCCACAGGTCTCTTAAATCCCTCAAGGGATGGTGACTCCACCACCCCCCTGGGCAGCCCGTTCCAATGCCTGACAGCCCTTTCCATGGGAATATTTTCCCTAATATACAATCTAAACCTCCCCTGGTGCATCTTGGGGCCACTTGCTCTTGTCCTGTCACTTGTCACTTGGGAGAACAGACCTACCTCCCCCTCTCTGTACCCTCCCTTCAGGGAGATGTGGAGAGCGACAAGGCCTCCCCTGAGCCTCCTTCAGTCCAGGCTGAACACCTCCAGCTCCCTCAGCCCTTCCTCACAGGAATTGTGCTCCAGACTCTTCCCCCGCTCCGTTCCCTTCTCTGGACACACTCCAGCACCTCAGTGTCTGTGCTGTCGTGAGGGGCCCAGAACTGACCCCAGGATTCAAGGTGAGAATTTTCTGTGCTTGAATCTCTAAACCCTCTCTGCTCCATGCAGCTCACGCAAAGTGAGGAATGATCCCAAAAACCATGTGGGAAGAGAGTGAGTGACAGTACCAGCCAGCATCAGCAGCGCAGGCAAGCCCCAGGTGCGGGATCAGCTCCCATCACACAGCAGTAGCTCTGCGAGCCTTTGCTTCTGGGAGAGAGGCTGCCATGGAGAGCACCGGGAGTCACCACCGCCTGCCTCTGCGATCCTGCCCCCTCCTCGGCACTGGGAATGATGAGACTTTCAAGGAGAAATAGCTATGAGAAAGCAGCGCCCATCCAGGTATATAATGTGCAAAGTAAAGAACGGACCTGGGAGCCTCCAGAATCAGCTGACATCAGGGAAGACTTTCCTCTGAACATTTCCCATCAGAAAGATGAGGGTACTGGTTGAAGAAAAGATTTACTTAATAGATTTTGGTTTGATAAATTGTTTTGGATAAACAAATCCTTAGGAAAAGAAAATCGAAGATGGGGTATTTATTCTTGGTGTATTTGAACAAAGCATTTTTAATTTATATAACAATAAGACATCTATTTTATTTTAAAAGAATTAAAGAATAGATAATGAAAGTCTTTCATTTCATGAGAAAGATTTTTTTACTTTAATTTCACTAAATGAATTTTATAAATTGCTTCAGGTTGATGTGAAATGATTTCTTTTTACATTCCCTTATTCAGGTTGTGCAACAGAGAGAAAAATCAGTTCTTTGCACATCTTTACTCTTGAATTTATTGAATTCCTCTGTGAAGAGGGAAAGGATAGAAATCCTTGTGAACTGAGTAATTCAGATGAATAGTGTCTTCAAAGTCAATTACCACTGTGCAGAGAAGATACCTACTTCTGTCTCATCTGGACTCTCCAGCTCAATTTTTTCCTCTCCCCAGAACTTTCTGAAGTTTCTTTTTGTTCTCTTTCCCAGGCAAACTAGCAAAGGATCCCTCTGTTGTGCATATGGATTAATTATTAAAAGAAGTCCAAATCCCAGAATCACAGTACTGCATTATGAAATAACTCCCCAATACCTTTTCACACCTTGGTCCATACATCTTCTTTAGGAGGCAGGCTGCTGACAGCTCTAGTCTCAACTGGTTTAGACTCACCGAAAGGGGAGAACAGTTTTGCTGTCCCCAAAACGCAGATGGCTGACAGGCAGTCCAGGCCCAAGACAGAACAGGGCACCAGTCCCCCAGGATCCCTGAATGAGTCACACCAGGTTCCTTCTTGCAGGCTTTTAAGGGAAAACACCAAGAACTATGTTAATATCATGAATATCACATTACTGTTCATGGAAGACAAGTATTTAACTTTCCTGCATGCTTGTTGGTTTAAAATAGGAGAGCTGACTGCAGCACTAGTCTCTGCCTGCCCATGGTACATCTTAGTAAGCAAAGTCATGAATTTAAAAAACCTTATCTGCCTGCTCTAACTGTCTACCATGGGCAGAAAAAACACTATATTACTTCTTTCCCAATATTCGTGTCCATTACATGCCTTCCTGTTTAGTCTGGCAACGTGCTGTTACTCTTCCTATTCTCCATTGCTAGGGATATAATAAATAAGGCCAATTATTCTTATTGGACTTGCATTAAGAAAGACTACTTCCTCCAGTGCAATGTAAATGCCACTTTTCATTCTTACTTTTATGATTCTTAAGCCAGTTATGGATCCATGTAGCTGGGCTTATATTAAAGCCTGTTTTAATTTATTTCGAGATTAAAATTTTATGAGAGATTGCATCAGATGCTTTTCTAAAATTCAAATAGACTACACCCATCACATTCCCTTCAGCTAGTAACTGTAATTCTATTTTAATAAGATATTGAATTTGCCTACAAGATTTTTATTTTTTTCTATACAAACCCACTCTCAAAGAAATATTTATCTCCTAATATTCATTCCAGATTTAGGAATTCAGTGTATGACAACTGACTGTGTCATTTTTCTCTGAATTTCTGATGAGTAGGGCAATATGCACTTCTCCCTTCTTCTGGTGCTCCTCAGATACCTATAGAAATAAGTCAAGGTAAGTAAGTGACTCGGCCTGGTAGTTCCTTTATCATCCTGGGGTGCACATCACTTCTCTTAGTGGGTGTTTGTGTCTTTCAAGTTTTCCAAGGATTTCCTTAATTTGACTTTTCTCTTTTTTCTTTTGAATTTATTGTCAGCTTTTCACTTGTGTTTAAAAACAGCTCCAAACTGAATCTAGATCCACTACACAGGCATACACATCCTATGTTCTACTGTGTATCCCTGCGCAAACCCATGTATTTGCTCAGCGGCGTTCAAGGCGCAAGGGCAGTTTTGTTCAGCAAAAGGGATGTCCCTTGAGCTGTGCCACCTGTAAGATGGAATTCCCTGAGCTACCCAGGACGTCTCCATCTCAAACCGTGCTCTCAGGAAGATGTGTATCAGGAATATCACTCCATGATATCCTCTTACTGCCTGACAAGAGACTGTTTTAGCTGTTGCATATAGTCTGATGCTAGGATGTACATAGAATCATAGAATGATAGAATCAGAGAATGGTTTGGGTTGGAAGGGACCTTAAAGATCATCTAGTTCCAACCCCCCTGCCATGGGCAGGGACACCTTCCACTAGACCAGGTTGCTCAAAGCCACATCCAGCCTGGCCTTGAAGACATCCAGGGATGGGGCATCCACAACATCTCTGGGCAACCTGTTCCAGTGCCTCACCACCCTCTCTGTGAAGAATTTCTTCCTGACATCTAATCTAAACCTCCCTGATTTCAATTTATCCCCATTACCCCTTGTCCTATCACTACAGGCCCTTGTAAAAAGTCCTCTCCCAGTACCCTTGTAGGCCCCCTTCAGATACTGGAAAGCTGCAATGAGGTCTCCTCGGAGCCTCCTCTTCTCCAGGCTGAACAAGCCCAGTTCTCGCAGCCTTTCATCACAGGAGAGGTGCTCCAGCCCTCTGATCATATTCGTGGCCTCCTCTGGACTCACTCCAACCAGTCTATATCCTTCTGATGTTGAGGGCTCCACAGCTGGACGCAGCACTCCAGGTGGGGTCTCACCAGAGCAGAGTACAGGGGCAGAATCACCTCCCTTGACCTGCTGGCCACACTTCTCTGGATACAGCCCAGGACACGGTTGGCTTTCTGGGCGCACACTGCCGGCTCATGTTCAGTTTTTCATCAACAACATACCCCATGTTGTAACATTTCCTCGGCAGGATTTGAACCAACTCTTTCAGAGAGATTGAATATTCACCAGTGCGGAAGGATGTCCGTAGCCCAGCCTGTGGCCACCTCATATCCAATTCCCCGTTGCCTTGATTACAGCAACATCTGCCTCATCTTCGTGTATTTTCATCTCAGGCAGCCAAGTTGCTTCTGTCAATAATAAAAATAAGTAGCAGAGCATCCAATGTATTATTGATCAGATGATAAATATTTCACTGTTTTTCAATAATTCAACGTTGTCTTAAAAAAAAAAAAAAGGAAAAAAAGAACAGAAAAAAACCCCAAACCCAAAACCCCATGAACAATGGAGAAATTTCCCCAAGTCCTGAGAGTGCTTTGGAAAGAATGTAAAAAGGATAAAATCTGTGTTAAAAGCAGACATGCCTCTTCTTTTAAAAAATGTTTTCAAGTTTGATAAAATCGTAGAGGGTTTGATGCACTTACTGATTTGCCTGAGCTGGTTGGGAGGGTAAAATATCCTTCCTACCTCAATAATTCATCAGAAATAATGTTGCAGTGGGAACTATATAGAGGGTTGCACCCTGATGGAGCAAAGCAGCAGGCATCAGATTCAACACCATGTTTGCAAGTGGCTGTTTATTTTTAAGTGCTACCTCTTTCTCTCCTTACAGAAACCACGAGCTCCTTCTCTTACACTATAGTTTGTGTCAGATTTACTTATTTTTACCCCTAGGTGAAAAAACCCCACTCTTCTACTTTTGATTGCAATGGCCTGTAAAAGCATACACCTGGCGATAGTTTGCTGAACATTAAATACTCCTATTGCTTTTCTCAATTTACTGGCAGAGCTATCATGCAACAAGCGTAGCTCTTCAAAACTATAAAGATCACAGGAAACACAATTCCGCTCTGAAACACGACTTTGTAAAAAATGGCACCAAGGAATTCCATGGTTGCTGTCTTTTATCATATTTGCCCCATTTACAGCTCCAGAGGGATGGTCTCCCTAGTGCTTCGTGCTGCCTAGTCATACACGCCTGATAATGAAGCTGCTTGGCTCTGAACCAGTAACCAGTCAAAGCTTCAGCAGTGACTTTATTTAAATGATAACTGCACTAGGGCAGGTTTTTCTTTTCTCCCTGAATTTCCACCAACAGTTGTGAAATGATGGAAATACTCCTTTTTTTCCTTATTTTTCTGGAACAATCATGTGCCTCAGCAGTATACACACTGCAATGATATAATAGGAAGAGGAAGATCAAGATATTCAGCCAGCGGTTTCTCTCCCCAGGTTCTTTCTGTGCCCTGCCCTGCTGTTCATACTGCAATAAATTTTGCTGTGATGAACCCAATCTGTGCCCATTTCCAGGGAGAGCAAGGCGGTGTGTGTGGATTTAGAGCCTTTCAACCTCCGGGTTGGGTGAACTCCCCAACCATGCCAGGGGAGGTGATCCAGGCTCTGACATCCGCAGCACATTTGGGAAGGCTGAAGTCACATCGGGGGATAGGGCTGAAACGGCCCAGCTTCACCTGAGCCTGAATCACCTAAAAAAATCTTGGGCTTGCGCTAAGGGGGTACTCACGGCTGTTGGCAATAGGTTTCTGTATAGAGGTGATGTGGTGTTAATCTCCCATAACAGAGAGGCTGCATCACAGGGCTGGTGAATTCGTATGACTGTGAGAAGAAGAGGGGAGATTTACAGGCACCATTCTCTGTTCTCTTGCAGTTCTCTAGGCACCACCCCTCATCCATGTTTATAGTAAACACTTGTGTAGCTCTAGGGAGATAGAATCATAGAATCATTTGGGTTGGAAGGAACCTTAAAGATCAACTAGTTCCAACCCCCCTGCCATGGGCAGGAACACCTTCCACTAGACCAGGTTGCTCCAAGCCTCACCCAGCCTGGCCTTGAAGCCATCCAGGGATGGGGCATCCACAGCTTCTCTGGGCAACCTGTCCCGGTGCCTCCGCATCCTCTCCAGGAAGAACTTCTTCCTGATATCTAATCTAAACCTCCCCACTTCCAATTTAAACCCATTACCCCTTGTCCTGTCCCTACAGGCCCTTGTAAAAAGTCCCCCCCAGCTTCCTTGTAGCCCCTTCAGGTACTGGAAGGCTGCAATAAGATCTCCCCGGAGCCTTCTCTTCTCCAGGCTGAACAAGCCCAACTCTCTCAGCCTGTCCCCATAGCAGAGGGGCTCCAGCCCTCTGATCATCTTCATGGCCTCCTCTGGACTCGCTCCAACCGGTCTATATCCTTCTGATGTTGAGGGCTCCACAGCTGGACGCAGAACTCCAGGTGGGGTCTCACCAGAGCACAGTAGAGGGGGAGAATCACCTCCCTCGATCTGTTGGCCACAAGATGACTTGACACTGGAGGATGCTACAAAACACAGGCCCGGCTCAGTTCAACACTGTGCAGTTCAGCTCCAACAAGGGTGCGAGATGAGAAGCTGTGACAGTGCTGACACCACCCATGTCCCTGGCACCTCACAGTCTTCTTGTATGAGCCCACATTAAACATTCACACTTCTGGGGCTGGGCTGCTCTTATTATCCCTTAGCTAGAATGAAGGCACCTTTGCTCTGCCCAGCCATTCTTCGCAGAGAAGATGTGATTTGATTTTATTTTAGATGCAGACATTCAGTTTATTAATAATTATGTGAGCTACAGCAGCATGGAGTAGACCTAATTCCCATGAATGGCAAGCTCATTGAAAAAAATGGCCTAGTTGGGGGATGAATCACCATTTTCATGAGAGCGGGGAGGTTCAGATGAAATGCGTTACTGATGCTGATTCTCTCTTCGCTGAGCTCCAGTTCCTAATGGAGATCAAAGATCCCATTAGACAGACTTGATGAAGAGACAGTCCCTCATTATAGACTTCGAACAAGCTGAACAAAATCCATAAAAAAACCAGGGTCTGCTCTTTCTCTCAGCACAGCACCTGGCTCTTCTTCTGGCAGGCGTGTGCTGGTCTGAAACATCCCAAGTAAAGATTTCATAAGCTCATTTCCAGAACTTGCCAGAGTTTAATGAATCTGTCCTGCTCTCTGACATGGAGGAAGGAATGCAGGAATAGCTCATTAGTTTAAATTAAAAACAAACAAGTGGGAAGAAAACGTTCTGAAAGAAGTCATCAAGGCATTAAGTCTGTGAACATGATTTAAACAACCATCTTCTATGGGATGCAAGTGAAAATTCAAGTATCAGAAGAACTTTGCTTTGGATTTTTTGGGTTTTTTTTTGACTTGCACAAAGGGACGTCAGCTGTGCTCTTCCTGCTAACTGCTGGGAGAAAGGCACACTCAGAAAGGACCAGGAACATAGCATCGACAGGGGTAGATGCTCATTAAAGGTTTCTATTCAAGGTAATCCTGTTGTCACTGACCTCCAGAGGAGATGCTGCATCACCACCAAAGCCTGCACTTGCCAGTCAAGAAGCTAAGTCATCTTTTCAGCAATATTATTATAGCCTACAGCAGCTGGGAAAGCTCGCTACTAGTCAAAGACATCATCTGTGGTACTTCTCCTGTCCTTTCTTGGCCACTGTATAAATATGTATATATTCTGCCATGCCTTGAGGTCCCAAAATAAGGGGATCCCCTAATATTAGATTAAGATACTCCGTATACCTGACCAGCTAAAAATCAAGGTTTGCATTTCCATGCATTACCATAGCTAGTTCAAAACTCGATGTCATTCTGTGTAGCAACACTCTTCACCTTCTCCCCATTTAATCAATATTCCTGGAAAAAAATAAACATATTTTAAAAGTCCGTTTCAGCTTATTGGACAAAATCTTTGGTCTTCATCAACAGAAATTTAGGCTGATGCACTTCTGAGTCTTAATCTGTGGGGTGTTTTAGCTACCTGCTAGCTTCATCTCCTCTTGATGACTGGAGATGTCTTTCCCTGGCCTTACCATTTTCCGACTCCTGCTGTTCTGCTCCTACCTGAAGAGAATGAAGCAGAGAGAAATTCAGTGCAAGAAGCCTCCAATTTGTTCCCCTAGTGCAGCCCTGTGGCTGCAGCCTCAATCAGCTGCGCACTAAACACTTTAGTTAATTGGCACCAAATTGGGAGATATGAGCTGATTGCAATAAATATTTTATTAATTTTAAAAAACAAAAGGTTACATCCCTTCTAGCCCAGATTGATTGTGCACAGTCACACATATTAATATGTAATTGCCACATCAATTGGCAATCGTGGGCTCAGAAGGAGCTCATTATGAAAAATACTTATGCATGTATCCTCAGTAGGTGTCAATCAGCTTCGTGCCATTGAGATCAGTGGAGCTAGGCTTATTTATAGAGTTAAAGCTCCAACAATTCACCTGGAAAATAAACCCTACAGTATGTTCTCATATTTAAACTGGGCAGAGGAAGAGCAGATTTTTCTCTGCATTTTTTATTTACATGAAAATGCAATTTTATCTATATCTCGGCGATGCTTAGAAGGAAGTTATTATATTTTTGTGGTAAACCCCTCAACTTAAATACAAATATTCCAACCCAATAATGTTACAGCTCTCCACAACCCACGTTTGCCGCCTTGGCTTCAGGGGATATATTGCAGACATAAGCCCTGAGTTGCTGTAGTGCTGCTGGTGAGGCCAGGCTCATTTCCATCCCCAGCATGTGCACGGACACAGCGCAGGGAGTATTTCTGCCCCGGGGGGATGGGAAGCCATGGTACACTCTATCCACCTCCAGTTTTGAGGTTTCAATGACAAAATCAAATGTGGTGACAGAAACACGTGTGGAAAAGCAATGACAAAAAGTGGTTGAATTATTCATGGGGAATAAATTAGCGATGTGCACAGCCCCTTCCCAGCTGAGAAGCCTCTGTGAGGTACCTCTGAGCTGATGGAGCCTTATGCAGACCAAGAGTAGCTCCAGTTGACTCAACAGACTTCTGCAGAGGGGAAACTGATACCAGGACCAGGCCCATGACTTGCAAACAGCCTCTAGAGCTGTCGCCGGAGTGGTGTTCTGTTAGCAAATCTGGTTTTCATTTTCATCAAAATGTTGCACAGGAATCCGCTGATTTCCACAACATTTTTGATGGGGAAAAGTCAAAATAAAGTGCTTTTCTCTCAGTTTGCTAACGAAAAAACATCACATCATCTCCTTAGCTGACTCAATTCAATGCTTCACTTTCCTGCGTTATTCTGATATTCTCACATTTTAGAAACAAAGAACCACAATAATATCACAAATTTTATTCTGGTTTTTTGTAAACTTTTATTCTATGGAAAAGGTAAACAATTTTTCTTCTCTTTGTTTTTTAATTCGAGGGTTTTCTGCAAAACAGAAGTTCCTTTTTCTGACCAATTTGTTGTGTGGATGGGATGAATAATATTTTAGGCTGCATTTTCTTCATAAGTTGTTTACTTTGACTACTTACTAGTCATTCTCTGGGATATTTGAGCTGTCACTGAAGTCATTTTGGCTTTCCTTCTGCTCCTGGAACAGAGGACAAACTGTTTAAACAGAAAAACAGCAAATGATGAACAGCAACTAAAGAAATGTAAATAATTCATAAATACTTGTTTCTGCTCATCCTGGCGTTCATGTGCGGCACAGCCATTCTCAAACAGCTACACAAACAGAAACCTGTTTGTGCAGTGATGCTCACGTCCCCTTTTCCGTCGCTATTTGCAAACAGCAACCTGAAAGCGGAGCAAATAGTTGCAACCAGCTGTACTGAAAGGGGCAAGATAAGGCACAGCAACAAATATTATCCCACCACAAAGAAGTGTGATCAGTCCAATCTCATTAGTATTTTATATGATACAGGGCTTTGTGTGAGGGCTCAAGACTTGTAATGTGGTGATCTGCCTGTGAAAGCCACACACATGAGGGTAATGTCCCAAAGTTCATCAGCTTTCTTGGAAGTTTGGAGTCGGTTTTCTTTTTTCAGAGCTGCAGATGGGATGTGTGGTTTATTAGTACAATCTAGGATCCCAGGATAGCTGAGCCAAAGATGCAGTGAGGTGACATTATTTATAAGGGGCTTGACTGAAGGCAAAAGAGTAACTTGAGATGATGAAAGAAAACAATGAAAAATCTTCAGATAAGCCATAGAAGTAGAAAAAATATCCATTGAAACAGTATGGTATTTAAGGAGAGAGTGCATAAGACAGCTCCTCGAGGAAGGAGGCTTTGCAGGAGGAGCCGAGCAGGTCACGGCCATGGATTGCTGTCGTTCCCAGGTGTGTGGCACAGGGCAGAAGCAAGCTGGGATCGTGGCGAGGGTCTCTGAGGAGCTGGGAGAAGCACCCAGGAAGGGTAAGTCAACCCAATCATCATATTCCCCAGTACAATGTCTCTGGGAGACTAAATCCAACAACAATTGTAAACACTTCCCAGGGATGCATGTCTCCATCTGAATTTCCAGAAGCATTGAATTTGTTGAAGAAATTGACCCAGTCATTTCTCTTGGCAGCTCCTCCACCTTCCCCACAGTGCTATGGCACCTCTGAAGCAGACACAAGTCATTGCACAGCCGGTCAGAACAACACCCGCTGCTTCAGGCTCCCAGGACTTCACACACGGCTGCTCAGACGGACCCTCCAGGCACAAAGCAGGATCTTCGAATGGTGGAGCCTGTGGTCCCCCAAAAAGGTGCTCCACACCAGCCCGTGCCAGCAGATGGCTCCAGGAGGTGTGTGTAGAGCATTCAACCTGTTGTCTAAAAGTAGACTTGAGCAAGTAAACAACAAAAAATAAAGTATTTTAGACCTCTCAGTTTGATATGGGGGGCTAAGGGTTTCTCCCACCATATTGCAATCTCTGTGTTGTCAACTGAAAACAATTAACAACAGTGGCTAGATGCAAGTGGATAAATTTGGGTAACCCCCTGGAGCCAGCTCCCCAAATGACCACATGTGAATTATTTGCCTCCAGTAAAATACAAGTTTACTATTGGGTCTGTTCTGACTCTTTTCTCCCTTAATTTTTCTTTTTTCCCCAGCACAGCCAGTCGCTGTACTTTTCTTCTCCTAAGCAAAGAGCCATTATTTATGTGAGGTGAAACAAGAAGGGGAAGAGGAATGGGTAGCAGGAGTGCCAGGACTTTCTCATGCTGTGAGTCTAGCTCTCTGCAGTGTTTTATGGTAGGACAGAAAAAACCCAAACCAAAACACACAAATCATGAGCAAACGTCCTACTCAACCACTCTTCCAGCAGAGGAAATTTCCAGGGATGGAAGTGGGCGGATGAGCTTTTCCAGCAGCCCCTGATGTCAGCTTGAGGAGAGATGCCAAGTCCCCTCACTCTTAAATCCCTCTTTGTGTTTTACCCAGCCTAATTAAGTTGCTTAATTCCATTTCGTGGGTACATTGTGTGAGCAAAGCTCTGTTCCAACAATGTTAACGAGCCTGGGTTAGAAGTTAAAGCACCCTCTAATGTGCTTAAATGAGTTCTTACTCGGAGCTTTACAATCCGCTGGAAGACGCCTGGTTTGTATTTCGGTGACGGGGCAGGGTCAGCCTTGGGTTATGGTCCCTCTTCCCACACCTCAGCTCACAGCCTGGTGAGACCACCTGAAAGTGCTGATAAGTTCCCACGTACATCTTGAGCTTTGCCCTTTGGAATATGTTTGAACATTAATTATTTGGGTTTTCTTAAAACAACTCTTCTTGGGATGCATCTGCATTGCTGGAGGAGCAGGGAGTTGCTTGCAGCTGACTTCTCCCTTCCTGCCAAGAAATCCTCCCTGTGCCTAGCAGCTCCCTCACCTCCCCAGGACCAATTCTGAAGAGGTAATTGATGGCCCCTTCATCAAGTCTTTCTTCTAAAACTGTAAATACACTTCCTTGTAGCATTAGCATGGTCAAGTGAACTCTTTGCAATCAACGGCCAAGGGTGAGGAAGTTTCTTTGAGAAATAGATTGTGTTAGCAAACTTGGAGTCTTGCTGCTGGGGCAGAATGGGAGGACTGAAAGGAATGGCATTCGGGTTCTCTCGGCCTGTTTTATTCCTACACTTTTTGTGTACTTTGCATAATAATGCAATAGAGTTGACAAAAGATTTATTCCTGGCGCCTATAAAATGACACAATACAATGAGTTTTAAATGGAGAGGAGAAAAAAAAATTCAAGAGAAAAGGTAATTATGCGGGCTCTTCTTAAAGTCTGTAAATGTTATGGACAGAAATTCAATTAGTGCAGATGAAGCTGCAGAAGGATTCATTTTTTCTTTCTTTTTTTCCAAGCCTTTTAATGTCCAGGCAACGGGGCATATTAAAAGATGCCAGTTGTGCACGTGCACAGGCATGCAGGCACATATAGGCACATACATCTGCACGAGTATAATCATCACTGTTCTTCTCCTTTATATCTACGCACAGCTGTTCTGTTTTGTGATGGAGCACCACTTGCTTAAATAGAAATACTTTTATAGATTATGTATAATCTTAAACTGGTGGTGCTCAACCGTGAGCTATAGTGCATGCATATAGTTTATATAAATCAATAACTCTCACAGAGCACATTTCATTGGAAATACATGTTTGGACTGAAAAGGAGTTGTTTATACGAGCGCTGGGCACCCAAGCCTTTTACAGCATGCCTTGCTTTTTAAGGCCTTATCAAGTTCTCACCCTGAATTGTAACAGTCCCCAGAAAGGACTTCACACGGGTGTCTATCCTTTCGGAAAGCATTTTTGAGGCTTTACCTTGTCTACCTGCTGCTATATCCTCCCAGGTAAAAAGCGTCATCTGCTCCCACACAGCCCCTCATGGCAGGGAAACCTAAACACAGAAACAGGAACTGCTATGAACTGAAATGTGTAGCTGGACAAAGCAAAGCAGTGCAGCAGCCGCCTCACCCTGAAGCGACAGGAGAGCCGATGGGGACACGAGCACGTCCCTGCACCAGCTGCCTGTGCCAGGGATGCGCTGCCCCGGCAGTGGGTGGTCCACCAACCCCAAACTTCCCCAGCCCTGACTCGACTGGCTTGCCACTTTCTACAAAGAGAACAACATAAATCAGAAACGTTCCTTCACTCCTACCGCCAAGAGCGTGAACGGGCTCGAGCTGTGAAGGGTTTTGCCGAGCTGTAAACGCTGTGCGGCTGGCTGCAGGGGCTGCTGCCTTCACCCGCAGTGGGCTGCAACGCCAGCCCCCGGACACAGCCCAGCACCGGGTCTGTTTTTGGGAGGCCTCCACTTTCTTTTGCAGAAGGACCTCTCCAGGAGACGGTGCTTTCTAGGGTTGCAGGGAGCTGTGGAAAAGCTGGCTTGTTGCCTATATACACACTTAGCTTCAGCACCCCCCTGAAGGACACACTGGGTACATGGGGATTTGGGGGCTGTGGCCATCATGAGACTTAGTCAGGCTAATAAGGATGCTCAGGCACCTCCGGCTTGGCTTTCGGAAGGACTGCTTCGCCTGGGACAGGCTTTAGGGTGGAGGATCTCACGCGGTGTGTGCAGGCAGCTAATGCAAACCACGAGCACCATCTACTGTTGTGTGTCGCATTGACATGTCCTATTGACGTCTGGGGTTCACTCGGGGGGCTGTTATTACAGTCAGGCTTCTTGAGTGCGGCACTGAATGTCGTTCAATAGCTTATTAGAGTTTACTAATAAGGAAACCTCACGGAGGAATGGATTTTTCTATTCAGCACTTACGCCACGTGCAAAACTCAGCGTTTACAGGGGTACAGCAAGTCCCTCCTAATTGCACGCGGTGGAATACCACAATAAAGTTAATTTCCAGGGTACGATAACACACATTATAGACTGTGCAGCCGATTAAAAGGGTCATAAAACAAAACACTGGCTTGCATTTTTCAGTGTAAGTAACATGTTTGAACAGCAGCAGCAGGAACATGTTGTCCTGCACTACGACAGCTCCGTACAAAGAACATTTATAAAAAAGGCACATGAGTCGCATGGACCGAGGGCTGGGTCCCTCATCACCAGGCTGTGCAGCACGACCTGCCCTCAGCCTGTGAGCAGAAGCACTTGCTTGCCGTAGCTGGTTCTCTACACACCCCCCAATTTCTCAGAAGACCCAAAAGCTCCAAAGCACAGGAACAGGACAAGGTTGTGGTCCACTCTTCTGGCCAGGCGGGCAGGGGGATGCAGGCTGATGGTCGTCAGGGGGGCTGTTCTCCCCCCAGACAGCCACCACAGCCTCCCACACCAAGTAGGGTCCCCTGTCCCTCACCAACACCCACACTCAGGGTGCTGCACGGGGACAAAGTGACAGCAAGCAAAGCCAGACTGAAACCTTGCAGTGTGCAAGCCCCCATTCAGGAGCACAATCTTGCCATGCCTTCAAATCCGTGAGTAAGGACTTTTGATTACTTTTGACCATCCTTTTACTTTTTTGACAGTTTCTTTGTGGGTCTTTAATGGGTCTTTAATTACATAGGCAGGGGCTTTGTAGCACAGGGGATTCTGAGCTTGTTTTGGGGAGGGTGGTGTTATTTTAGTTGGTTTTCCTGGTTTGAATTTTGCTCTGATTTGTTTGGGAAGGAGGATGCTATTTATTTATTTTTAAGGTGAAGGGTTTGTCCTTAAATACAGGGTGGTGCTTTTAATTATTTCTGGTAGCTCATAGGGGCTTTTACAGCCAGTGAGCAGGTAGGACCGTATCCCACAGGGGAGGATGGACTGGGGATGGATGGGCCCATCCTAACCCCTTTATTACCGACCTGAGAAAACTGTGTCAGCCCTGGCTGGGAGTCCCTGATGCGGCCGCAGGAACAGGAGGAAATCAAAGGAAGAGCTTAGCACTTTCTTGGTCACTGCTAGACTGTATCTGTATCCCATTTGGGCCACCCAAAAGAGGAGAATTTCAGCACAGGCATGAGCACAGGGGGAATGATAAGAGGCTCTCCATAGCTGGTAGGGAGTGTTGCCATTTTGATTCACTAGCTTTTTATACCCACTTTGATTTTGTGTAATAAACAGCCAAGGCACAGATCAACTGGCCTCATTTTTACAGGGAGACTTCTAAACCCTTTCCTGCCAGATCAAGAAATGTACCATTTGCAGTCGGTTGTCTAAAATAAATCTGGTTTGATGCATGCTGTTGCAATGAACATGGAGTATGAATCCCAAATCTGAAGAAATCAGTTTGCTTCATTTTCTGTTCTTTTCCTTTTCTTTGCCACTTTGCAAATGTCCCAAGTTTCAGCAGTTTGGAGAGCAGCTGTAAGTGCTGGGGCCGGGCATCCTCCCAGCCCCATAAACCTCTCTTGATGGGCTGTCATTTTCCTGCCACTGCTTCCCCATCCTCCATGAACACGGAGCAGGTGGGTCTGTCGTGGAGACGACCACCACCAGTGACCAGGCGGGGCTCAGCAGCTCCATGTGATTTGTGACTGGTATTTGCAGCGCAACAGGGCACTTGGGAAAGCAATCGCTTCTCCTGACCCATGTTCTTAGAAAACAATTACCAGAAGAGCGATGAACATACTTCTAATTATATCCTCGTTGGCTTCACCCCCTCCTAGTCGTGAACTGCTTTAATAGCAAAGGGCATTCCAGAAAAAATTGTTTTCATTCAGGGAAGGGATTCCACAGCTGGTTCCTTCCTGGGGGGCATTTGCAATGTCCAGGGCAGATGTGGAAGGCTGAGGATTGAGATCCAGCAGCTGCCTGAGCCCCCAGAACGTCCCTGTGGTTTCTGCACATCAGCTGTGTCACCACCCCATGTACCACTGCCATTCACTAGGGGTATTTTTGGGGGATGTAGCATTTGGATGCCCATTTTCTTGCTTTCGCTTGTAAAAGTAGTTCCTAGATGAAGCAGAAAGGACCATATAAGTTGATGAGACAAACTAGCCTGACCTTTTAAAGCAAACGACTTGCCCGAGCTGTATTTTGACCACAGTTTTTTAAGAGAAGGGTGAAAGTCACCTGTCAGAGGTTACCGTCTTGGCTAAAAAGTTAACTGAGGACTGCCAGTGTTTGTAGATTTGGAGACATGTCTCCGCTTCATCCAGCCTTGTAGGTCTGTTAAACAAACCCAGAGAGACCACAAAAACATGCGTTTTTTCAACGAGATCAACAGCACCGCAGCTACCTGTCCCAGCTGTCAATCTGAGACCAAACAACTCTGCAAGCAGCAGCAGTGATGGAACAGCTCAGCCCTAGCTACCTTCCAAATTCCTGCACGGATTTGCATCCATCTCATTTTAATTGGCCTTTGCTGGGCCCGTCCTTAGTTTCTCTTCGTTCTTCTCCTCATTTCACATAAAAGCGCTGTGACGCTCGCCTGGTATTGCAAAGGCTGCACGGCGAGCCTGCCTTTCTCGTGTGCAGCTATTGAATCAGCTCGCTATTGTCTCAAAGTACTTTTTTCCTCCTCCCTCACAAAACTCTTTGAAAGACACATAATACTCTCTTTAAAATGGCTCATCGTGGATGTATCACCTGAGGATCTATTTCTAACCGAGATTCACACTGAATAAGCATTATCCTTGATGGAATTTTTCATGCATTAGATTGGAAGCAAGTATTGATCAATGTAAGCTAAAAACAACACTAAGCTACATAAATATAGAGCTCTATTTTGTAATTATTTGTAATACTTGACTATAAGCTTGAGTAATAACGTTCCTTATCTCATCAAGTGTGACCTTCTCCATGTGCCAAACACTGAGCAGCTTTTCTGTGTGGGTTTCAGACTTCCCTGCAAAAACAAGCAGCCCAGCCAGGCTGAGGAGAGGGAATGTTTTTGGGTGCCAGAGAAAAATCACCTTTTCTAACCTGGGAGTGCAGAAGAAAGGGCAGCTGCAGTAATTTGACATGATACCCCAACCTTTAAGAAATGTGGGTGCACAAAATGACCTTAAAACGGGTTAATATCTATATTGCCAAATGCCAGCAAATAAGTTGAGCTTGCTCTCAGCTTTGGTAAAGGGCACAGAGCGAGGTGAGGTGGGCTCTGATCAGAGACTGCTGTAAACCGTGGCTCCCTGCAAGGGTGCTCAGTGCTCCCCAGCAGCGGGGCAGGCTGCGGGTGCCTCAGTAGCACACAGCTGTCAGGAAAGCATCTTCACACCTCTTTCTTAGCCCCCTCGATCACAGCTCTGTGGTGTCTGAGGCTACGACCCCAGCTGTTTTACCGCCACTGAGGCTGACTCAGTATAATTTTAAATCTATTAACTAAAATACATAGCGGACTGTATTTTATACTATAATTGAGACTTCTGCTTTCCTCTGTAGATCTATTTTTTCTTCAGTTGGCTCATGGCAATGAGACAGATAGCTTCATCTTCCCAGGAAATCTTCCAGTTCATTAGAACCACCCCCTTTTTTTTGTTCTTTTTCTTATTTGTAATTAATGCGAGTCACAGAATATTTTATATTTGGAATCATGTTATTTGTAGACAGTAGGCAAACGTGTTTGGTTAGCAGCCAGATGCGAAGCATATGCAGCAGAGGAGTGAGATGAAAGGATGTAGGTAAACAGGGAAGACGCATGCCGATCGCAAGACCGACCCCCCCCCCCCCCCTCTGTGCTGCTGTACTTGCTAAAATAGCTGCCAGCGTTCGCACAGTCTGAAAGGTAAATGAAAGCCAAATTCAGATGAAAACCAGAAGTAATTTGGAGGATAAATTTTTAATTAAAAAAGCAGTATGGGATAGCAAGTTTAGAAGGATTGCTCCTAAAAGCTTAAGGCTCTGTTTCTCTGCCCTCTATCTTTAGCTTTTTTTATTGATATGGAACGAAGAGAGAGCTCTTTCTGGGTGTATTGTAGGAATGCACAATTCATGCTATAAGCTTCTTTCTCATTTCCATCCAATATTACTGCTATGCCCCTTGAAATGCTGCAAAAAAGTACAAATAGAGCAGAAAGGGACTAGCTGCTTGCCAAATTAGATATTTCAAGAAGGGAGCACGTGGATCCAGAGCTGTAATAGCTTCTAATGATCTTGCAGGGATAATTTAAATTAGTTCAACTCTTATTTATGAGTGTGACATTTATTTCTTTGTGTTGCAGACATTCTTAAATGCCTTAACGCAGGATCAATATCACTTTGTACCAAGCCAGACCTGCACAACGTGCTACTCCCCAGCAAGCATCTGTTTTGCTAGCCAGGGCTTTTTGCTTGACCCACCTGCCAGCAAAGAAGCGAAGGATAGGGCTCAGCAAGACAGTATTTGCTTCCTGGCTGCTTGCCTGCGTGTAGCTCCTGGTGCCCAGCCAGGCATTTGTGCAGTGATGCCACCAACTCACCACAGCACGTGTGGCCTTTTGCCTGGATGGAGATAAATAGGAGCGAGAGAAGACACGAGTGTTGCTGGGTATATCAGTACCGAGTGCATGGAGAGAATGTGGAGCTCTATCTTGCTGTACATAAACTAAAATAACCTCGCTGCTACACGCTCACTGCAGATTCACAAAGCATATCTATATGACAGTGAATATGTTTTGAACCCTTTCTTTCCCTGCATCTTGCTGTTCCAATAATCCAGCCTGGTAGATACGATCAGCCAAGAAGCATCTACGCGGTGCTCTCCAGGTTTTCCCTCTGGATGCTGACGGCAGGTGAATGTGCTGCTTTGCAAATCGTGTCTGCCTGTGGTTTGAAAAGTCTAAGCTTTTGATTCGCTTTGTGTAGCCGCAAATGGATGAGTTTAGTAAAATAAATTACTTCTGTGCCATCACGTGATACAGACTGCATCTCAGCAGAGGCCAGGGGAAAGTATAAGGAATGGTTATGGTAGGAAAATAATCTGAAATTGGGTCTTCCCTAAGGCATGTGGTGTTGGAGCCTGGAAGCTGTTACATGTGAAAGATCAACACTGAAAAATCTTTTTAAGAGGAATTGCTTAAGTGACAGATCCCTCTGCAAGATGTCATGGTCAGAAATCTATGAGATTTGGTGCAGCACTAATGTGGTAGCTGATGGTTTTAATCACTGATATTTGTACAGTAACTGGGTTCTACCCACTTTGTCCGCTCTCCACTCATTTTATAGGATGTAAAACCATGTGAATACAGACCATTTTTTCTGGGTCCTTTGAAGAAGACCCATATTTTTATGGGTCATTTGCCTCTGATTCATTTTATGGTGAGATATCCACGTGCACATTAAATGTTTAGCCCAGATACACACTAAGACAACTCCATGGTCAGGAGTGAACACAGAGCGTTTTGTAGCAGACACTCAATTCAAGGTTTTTGCTATGGGTGAAATCTTGTAAACATACCCGATACGGAACAGAATGTACGTTCAACCTACCTGGACGGAGGTTACGCAGACAAGCGCTGGGGATGGAAGTGATGCAGCACATGGCAGCTCCAGCACAGGGGTCACTTGGTGCTGCTGACGCCAGCTTCAGTTTTGCAAATCGGCAGATGAGTTCCTGAAGAGCAGGCTGGACCTGGCTGCAAACAGCACTAGGCAAACAGGAAAGTATAGAGGTAGGAATTAGGCAATTGTGACTCATTTAAAAGAAGAAAAAATAAGAAATAAAAATGTTATCGTATGGCTCATGTACCTAGAGACAACAAGTAACTTTAAAACTTCAGAATCTTTACAAACTCAGAGGCCAGTATGATCTCCCCGGGTTTCCTCTCCCAGTGTTAACTCCAGTTACACTGATGAAAATTTCTCTGCAATTACACATCTGTGCCGGTCTGCAAGAATGGAGCTGGTTTTTCTGAAGCTTTGGGGTAGATAACTCAAATGAGAGAGGCAAAAGCAGCGCTTGAGTTTGATCTGATTTTACCAGATAAAAATCAGAGCAGCTCCAGCCAAGCCAAGAGCAATGCACTGAAATCAGATTAGCGAGTCAGAGAGCAGCAAGTCCAGCACGTGTCCCTAGGGGACATTTCACAAAGCCCCTGGTGCTACTCCCCAGCATTAGCCTCCAAAGCACTGCAGACACGTCCTTGCTGGCACAGGCAGAGATATCAGAGCGCCAAGTGAGTGTGGTTAGCTAAGAGGGACTGTCTGGTCTTCACATTCACCCTCGCTCAGTGGCCTCAGAGGACAGCTGATACAGCACATGATTAGGCACAACAAGCTGAGCCTCAGAGATGAACAAGCTTGTTGATAAAGGACAAGCAAGCATTATATTTTAATGATAGGCAAAATTAGCATATCAAAATCTTGTTCTTTCTTTCCGTAGCCCGTATTTCTGGAGAGGGAGGAAGGAGCTGCAAAACAGAGGGTTCTTTTGCGTTGTAGCGTATGTTTGTGTCTCTGTTCAGTCGGTTGAAGTTTCTCATCAGAAAACTTTATTTGAATTCATAAGTAGCTGCAGTGCAAGAATGATTAACAGGGACGTGTGGCCGTGCTTTGAGGATGCAAACTTCATGCAAGGTCTCTCCTTTCTCTTTTAATTGCAAGGTATACACAACGGAGGCCACTCACTGTCAAGATGAAAAAATATATGAGTAAATCCTCCTCAACATTACTGCTAAAACACTTTAGGTATTTTTCACTGTGGCTATTTCTGGAGAGGAGCAATCTCTGCTATTTGAGTTCTACGGCATAAAGCAAAGCCTGCTGGAAATGAACCAAACCTGCCAGCAAATATTTTTTGTAACTACCACCTTTGTCTTCAAATCCCACATGGCATTAATTATTCCCCCATAAAAATGACGTGTACAGAAGCGAAGGAGCTCTGATGAGGATTTGCTCTTTGTCTTAACAATCCACATGGCTTCGCAGCTCAAGGTAAGTGGCAAAGGGCAGGCAGAAAGAAAAATTCTTGCTTTTGTGACTTCTGCCTGCAAGAGCTTGAAGGGAAGGGATGAGTGCGTGGAGGGAAGTTATTGGTCCCATTAACTAACATCCAAAACTCTCTCTATTATACGTAGCTTTTACCCTCTCACCTACTCAACACACAAAACTACGAAATGTGACTGATACAATCCTGTGTCTCACCAGCCTATCTTGACAATAAGCAACCTTGACATCCCACAAGTAATTTTAAAAACAACTTAAAGTCAAGATTGGAGTTTTTTTACATTTATTTTTAGGTTATCCACTTAAAAGAAAACAACTGTGAATTCATTGTGTTCTCCAGGAAAGCTAGCTATCTGTTTCCAAGGTTAGGTTTCTGAGAACTCCACTCCAGCTGTATCCTAATGATATTTTTTTAATAAGAAATGGACACTTCAAAGCTTGAGATGGAGCCATTGTTTGAGCTAAAGCCCAGCAGCTATAGCTACTGAGAAGGAATTAATTCCATTCACTTTCAGAAGGAATAGATATGCCCATCCCAGTAATATATTAAATCTGTATTGTATGCCCAGCTGCTCCCTATGTAAAGGTAGCTTGCGATATTTTATTCCTGTTTATTTAGAGGAATGTCTAAAGACTAAGAAAGAGAAATGCCACACCGTTTGAATGCCTGTTCAGGTTGCGGTGATACGATGGCATCCATTGCTGCCTAAAGAATGAGACCGAATTTTGCAGGGACATATAATACATCTTCTATTAGACAAACAAGCATCGATATAAACAAACCAGAAAACTAGAGACACGCAGACTACGAACAGAAAGTGCTATGTGCAAACCCATCCAAGCAAATTTACAAACTTTATTGTTTTATTCCAACGTGGCCCTTTTCTTACTTTTTAGAAAGTATCTGCTAAGATTATTTACCACTGGATGCTTTTGCCCACTGCTTGCTCCTAGCAGAGCTGGGGTATCTGGGACTTGAACTTTAAAGCATTAATATTGCTCTCTGATATGCTGATGGGGTTCCAAAGATGTATTCTGGTGAAGGCTAACTGCTATCTGCTCAGAATTTAAACGTGGGAATCAAATGCACAGTGGGATGCACCAGCCATAAGAACTGCAGACAAATCTTCGAGGTCTTCCCCTAGACATGCTGGGAACATTTTTCCACTCAGCCTTGAAAGAGTCAGGATTGTTCCAAGTCATCCAAGTCAAGCTAAATTGTTGATCAGCATCCAGAGCAGACCTGCCCGGTGGAGGTTGCATAAGAAAAATGGCTTTATTAGGGCCTGTCAAAGCGTAAACCTGATCCCATGCTGAAGACACTGCCTCAGTGTCTGTGATAAAGAACCTCTGTGTAACGACAGGTTCAGCCCCGGCAGTAAGATGAATGGGCGGCAGAGCCTGTCTGGGTGCGTGCCGCCCTCGGTGCCAGTGCGCGCTGGATGCATCCTCATCGGGCAGCCACCGCAGACGACGTGGTTGTTTCAGCTCTCAAAGCAGCAGCTCAGCTGGGGTTTTAAGCTTCTGTGAACTCCTTCAGCGTAATTCCCCCTTTGTGCACCACCAGGTCTTACCTTGTTTGCGCGCGGCGTCGCCAGGTCACGTCAGTGTGCGGGAGAGGGGCACCCGCTGAGCCGTCCCTGCTGCCTCCGGGGAGATCAGAGTGAGCAGCCGCAGGATTCGACCTCGGTGCACTCAGGAGCGTGGCCAGCGCTGAGTCACACTCCTGAGAATAAATGAGTCCGTGTAAGTCAGGAACCTCTTCACTTCAGAGAGGAGATGTAGGGCAAACACCCCCGTAAACGCCCTGCCCTGCAGAGAGCAAGCTGCACTTCCCAGAACTGTTTCTCTTTCTTTCCGTAAATTCCTCCCCTGAGTAGCTTTTCTACAAGTAAATGAAGAATCTCAGCACACGGGCAAGTGCTGTCCTAGAAACATACCCACTTCGGCTATTCTTCTGAGTCATCCAGACAGGAAAATTAAAAGAGCACAGACTTGGAGTTCAGAGACATGCAAACACAACTATCAAAGCCTTGTCTTGCTTTTACTGTGCTATTCTTCTGAGTCATCCAGATGGGAAAATTAAAAGAGTTCTGACTTGGAGTTCAGAGACATGCAAATACAACCATCAAAGCCTTGTCTTGCTTTTACTGGCCGCCAAAGCTGAGTAAGATGAGGTGAGATATATCACAGCAACCTTGTGCTGTCTCTATCTACTGGGGTGTTTGGATGGTGTCCAGACAGAGGACACCAGTTCTACAGGCTTCTTATCAGAGCAGAAGTGTAGTTGGGACCATCCACAGTCCCACTCTGCAATACTGAGAGGCTGGAATGCTCTGCTCAGTGTCAGGTGTGTCCAGCAAACAAAATGCAGGGCGTGTGTCAAAATCAGTTTCAAAATCTGGTCACTGAAGGTAACAGTGTGTTATACCCTGTGCCATTGGTGTTTCAGCAGGGCGCTCTCTAGTTTTGGCAGGGAGGGATCATTCAGCCTGGTACTTTGGGACCCAAAGTGATGTCAAGGATGCTGTCACTCTCCAAGTGTCTCAGCATGGACAGGTGCAGGGAGCTGCCTGTTCTCACCAACTCCTCTCCAAAGGGACAGGTAGGAGACAGCTCTAGAACAGATAATCCTAATAGTCACACTAGCACGGCATGGAGCCCAAGGTAATACACCAAGCCTCTCAGTTTATTCATGCATTGTTTATGTGTGTTTATGGTCTTTAAATCATAGCCCGCTCCCATACTAAAAGATCCCAAACAGATGCAACAATAAACTGAAATTCAAGACAAACAGGTTGTGAGGCAGAGAAACAGAGCAGAAAATAGTACTGGTGAATCACACATACTGAAACAAAATAAATGAATCAGTCCTAAATAGTCTAATTAATAAAGGTTAATTTATTTATCATCCTGGCTAACCTGATATCTCTGAACGCATCTAAATTAATGCAAAAGGAACAAAGCACAAAAAGGGCAGCAGTAATTGGAAAGCCTCAGTAGACACATTTTCCAGAAGCTCCTTTTTCCGCTACATTAAAAGCACCCTGGGTTCACTGCTACACCAGTGTGGTCAAGGTGCACAGTCACGCTCACTCACATCCGGATTGGCAGCAGGATAATTAAAAGGATGTTAATTAATTAACTCTTTCTGAGATAGAGACAGTTCTTTCTTCTCTTCCCTTTATCATGAAAGGCATCAGAGGTGGTCACCAAGACGAGCCCTACCCACAACTCCACCTTACCCAACGTAGCCTGCGGGGAAATTTTTAGCTCCTTGGTACGTGAGCTGAAAGACTGCCTTCTCATATATTTGAAGGGAAGAAGAATTGCCTGGAAGGTCTCAAAAACTGTTTCATGTTGCTGATCACTGAGTTTGTTGGGGATATCCTGGTATCAACCTTTTGATGCCACTTCAAACTACTCATACTCAGTGGCTTCCCCAGGAGGTACTTCTGCCTTCCATCAGGAAGATGTAACCCTCACTGAAAAGTTTCAATAACAACCTATGAAATGTGGCATTAAAAAAATCTAATGGGGGTTAAAAAAAAAAAAAGTAGTCTCTGAGATTATACAGCAGAGCTGTGGCCATAAAGTTACTAATTTTCTTGTCTTTTAAGTCGTTCTGGATTACTGTATCCCGTACACCGTAGGTGGCTGCGTTTCATTTCTAAAGGCGTAAGTGGCTGTCACTTAAGTGGTAACTAACTGTGGGAAATGGTAGGAGAGCATGTCAAAATGTTCAGTTTCAGATGGGCATGTGCATTTTCCGTTACTTCTTTCCTTGACAATGATGCAGATGTTAAGGAATTCTTTCCTTTTTCAGAAGAAAAAAGAAGACACTTAGGACTGTACTTTTCTGGTTTTAAAGAGATAAGTGCAGTTTTTGGACGTGAAGATCACTTCACACTCTGTCTGAGCAGACCTGGGAGCTCTGATGCGTCACCTGGGGAAAACAACAGAGCAATTCGGGGAGCTTTTAAAGGTCACGGCTTAACTGAACTGTAATTGACTTTCAAACATTGATCCATTATTATTAGTGTTTGTTTAAAAAAAAAAAATCAAAGGTTATTTAATTTAAAGTTACTCTGCTGCTTTCAGAGGTTGGAAAACCTCAGTTTGACTCCACTAAATTTGGTCGTTCCACCAGAACAAAAAACTTGAGAAGCTTTTTTCCAGTAATGATCTCTTCTTCCCCTCACTCCAGACTCTAACTTTTCCATACCCAAATGCTTGTGGAGATTTCACTGAGCTCTAGAACAGCTTCTACTTGGTTTGGGCTTCTTCATTATCCTGAGTACTATCCACCAGTATCTTCCAGGTTCCAGATGTAGAAGACAACCCCGGTTGTGAGTTCTGGATATGGTCAGCAAGGTTCTTCAAGAGTAGCTGCACAGTGAAAACATCAACCTTTTTACCCGAAATGTTTAACTAGAGGTAAACCAGCTCATTCTGTGCTTTCTGTGTTCAGCGATATTCACCTGTGAGAGGCAATCATGAGTTGTGGCAATAGCCACCAGCAGGTTTCAAGCTTCCATCAAAAGGGTAGAAACTCTTTCACATCTCATTTCCACTGGTGCAGATTCCTTACTGCTGACATTTCGAAAGAACAGACACAGCACAGCCTGAGTACCCAAGTGACTTACTGAGAAATCATTTCCAATTGCTTATTCATTGACTATTGAGGGGAAGAAAGCTGTAGATATTTCATTTGATGAACATCATTTAATTCTTTTTTTTTTCCTATTACTGGATAAATAAGAAAACAAACAGTTTAAAAATTGTGTATAACACCATTCTGAATTGCCAGACCTTCTTGGAATAGAACTATGATTATTAGTTCCAATTCTCATCTCAGCCTGAGACTGATAAAGTCAATGTCTTCTTAACCTTAAGCTTATAAAAAATCCATTTGGTTCACTGGACACATTGAGGTTTGAGACTTTAGGAGGTTAAGTTTTCATAAGAAAAATTATGGTGATATAAACTTCAATTTCCTTTTTTAAAAGCAGTGGTTTTCCTATAAGCACAGGACTCCACCTGGGACTTGAAGAAAATGGTCAAATGCTGCAGAAGAAAAGCTATGAGCCACAGTGATTGACTAGAGAAAAATGTATGAAGCTCCTGGGACATCACTTAAAAATGCAGCCAGGTATTGGGCATAATCGGTACTAACATGTACCAGTCCCCAGTGCAGGGACTGGTTTTGTTGGACTTTGCACAAAAGGTCCTGGACCTGAGGCACAACTGTAGTATAAATAATATAAATGATTTGGGCACTGACCATATGGGATCAAACCCGTAGCTAGAGCAAGAGTTGTTCTGCTGTGGAGGATGGAATGGTGCCAGCTCATGTGGAGGAAATGGCCCAAGATCTGATCATGTTTGTGGGAACCAGATGGTGTTTTATGTTGTTGTTTTTTTTTTTTTTCATTTAAAGTTCCTCAAACTGGCAAGGGGAAAAGAGCGCGAGGAATGGTGCTCTGCAGCAGGCTGGTGGGTGGTGATGTGGAGCGGGGAGGAAACAGTAGCATTTTCTGAGCTTTGTGGAGCATGACGTAGAATGAAACAGCATTACAGGCTAACCAGAGTGCTTGATACTCACGGGCATGAATATACGTCCCTAGTATTGGATAGAAGCTGTTCCATTTTCTATTCCACTGAAGCCAGCACAGGACCTGGCGGCTTTACCCCAGCTATGGGTCAAGTCTAAGTCTCCTCCATGGCTACCCTGTGCCTTCCTCCTCAGAGGCGACAAGGAGACTGCTAACAAACACGTGAGCCCATCAGTTCTCCTGCGTGTTGCTCCACTCAAACCCCTACACACACTTCTCCCAAGGACAGAGCTATGGGTCAAGTCTAAGTCTCCTCCATGGCTACCCTGTGCCTTCCTCCTCAGAGGCGACAAGGAGACTGCTAACAAACACGTGAGCCCATCAGTTCTCCTGCGTGTTGCTCCACTCAAACCCCTACCCACACTTCTCACACGGAAAGAGCGAGTAACCACCACACTACTCTACTCCTATCCTTCTTCTTTAAAAGTTGTTCTACTTAAATTGAAACACTGAAGACTAAAAACTCCACAAAGTGCAATGAGGAGACCAAGAAGCTATTTAAGACCTTCTCAGTACCTTCATCTTTTGGAGAAAATGAATAAGCTACTAAGCAGAGAGTAACACACAGCAGTGACTTTTCAGAAGTGAAAAGCTCAGCGGCAGCTCTTCCAGGCAGGAGCTCCCCTGGAGAGCTTCCCTGCTAGATGGATGGCAGGAGCCTTGGCAGAGCAGCTGTCAGGTCACTGACAGTCCCAGCGGGAAGGCTCATTTGGGCTTTTGCCTTTCTTCCTCCATATGTGTATATGCAGCTATAAGCGTGTGCATATACAGAGGCACGTTTATAAAATCTTAGTCAATATTGTGAAACGTGGGTCTTCAAACATCGTATTCAACAACTGCACAATAAAATGAAAAGCCATTTGCAGTCAACTCAGCTAAGATTGCCAAGCCATTGTCTCCTATGTGTGCTGTGGAGGTACAGCGGTCCCTTGCAGGGTGGCCTGTGCCGATACTGTCATTCCTGGCCAATCTTAAACTTGAAAGAGCAGCCAGGGTAGGCAGAGCAGTCAGAAGTTACACCAAGACACCCCACACAGTCAAACAACCAAAACACAGTGACCATGATCACCCCCTTCCAGATAACAACGAGCTGATCCTCCAAACCATTTGGTTTTCATTGCTGGACTGGGGGTAGCTCCTGCCATCTCCCCTCAGCTGAGGACTGCAGGGAGCAGATCTCATTTCCACATTACCACCCCCAGCACCCATTTCCAGCTGTAGAGAGATTCGGCAGGCGGTGAAAGCACAGTGGGAGATGCTCGTTCAAAGGCAGAGAATGGTATCATCTGCTTGCAGGGGAACACTGCAGAGACAGTGATGAAACCTTGGACACTGCTTCCAATCACAGCCCTTGCCCCTGGGAGCTAGAGTCTTTATTAACACAATTATGATGTAGCCAAAGGCACTGAATGCTTCTGCTGACCTTGGGAGGGGAACAGAGGCCTTTAGTCACCGTGGGAAATTGCTTCCTCCCCCGGCAAATGGCACATAACCCAGTATGTTCCTGTTCCTGCCCATGAACCATCTTGTCATTTGACCAGAGAGTATGTAAATTGGTGTTTGATGCCACCTCCCTCAGCCTCGCACATCAGAGATAAAATCCAATGATCTTCAAGTTAAGGAAAACCAATGAAAAATAAAACTGAAAATTATACTAGAAGTATGCTCTTGTATCTTGATTTACAAAAAGTAGTAATAACCCTGAAAAAGTCCTAATTACAACCATTTTTGAACTCTGATTTAATTGTAATTTGATGCTTTAGTTCAATTAGCCCAAAGGCATTCAACATGGCAACCTGCTCTCAAAAAAATGTTTCCATAAATTGAAATTCTGTATCATGGCAAGAAGCTGCCATTAACAATAACAATAGGGTGTGTGGGGGAACATGTTCTAATCATTCAAGAACAAGACTCCTGACCACACGCTACAGACTTGTAACCAAAGCAGGTTCTAACCTCAGAGCATCATCTACTCTTAGTCAAAAGAGCATTTCATAAGGTTACCATACATGCTTTGAGAATATCTGCCTGAAAGAAGGTTACCACTTGTGCTTTTACCTTCGCTGGTCCTGGCCATAGTGTGCTGGTGGTGGCCCCAGGACAGCCTGTGTGCCAGCCACGAGGCCTTTGCCTGGGCTTCACCACAGGAGGAAGTAAAGCCCCAGACTTCAGCACTTTTCACCTCTGAAAATCTTCGGGAGGGGTGTGGATTTTGGGTCTTGTAAGTCAAGGAGACCTGCAAGATCTTTTTTTCAAAATACCTGCAAAAAGGACAAAGACCTACACGGTCATTTTGTAAGGGAGAGGATTGAGGACTAAATAAAATAAATGAACACATGCAGAGGCACAGCAGGCAAGTTGGGCAGACTGCATCTACCCTGAGGACACTTTTCCTTGGTGCAACTGGGACAAGGCCCTGGGGAACTGTGTGCCACCAGCTAAAGGCCCAGAGAAGCAGAGATCCTCCCACAGTGCAAGGGAGTAAGACACAGGCAGACAGTCAGTTCACTCATCTTCTAGAAGCTTAAGGACCAGAGTGTCAAAAGACATTATAATGCATTAGTCAACCTGAAAGTAAAGGCCTCTGTGGGCCTCAAAATCTTAAAATAATTAAGGCTTAGAGACTTGCCCAAGGTTGCACAGGAGCCCTTGACAGTGCAGGGAAACAACCGTGTTCCTCGCGGTCCACCAAGCTGCTCTTCACGAACACCCGTCAGGAGGGAGCAAAGGGAGATTTGCATGAATTTCACTGTGCTGCTCGCAGCTCATGATAGCTTTCCATTTTGCATGATGCTACAGTTTAGTCTCCTACTGTTAAGCATGAAAAACTGCCATAAAGCAACAGCTGGTGCTAGCAAGATCTGCTCAGTCCCTAACACCACCCAGCATGTGCTAGTACTGAATACTGATGAAACTCCCGTCTTATTACATGTAGCACAATATGTTCCTTGCCTATAGATTCCTTTTACACACTTTACTCCTTACAAGAAAGCAGAGATGCAGGTCAGGTCCAGGATCAAAAAAACCCACATACCCCAAGGTTTTGGGAAAGCCCTGCGGAAGGGTCTTGCTCGGCTGTAGGAATGAGTGCTTCCTCCTGCAGAAGCCTAACCCAGCTACCAAGTGAACCCAAATGGGTTGTCAGGTGGGACAGGTCAGATTCTTCAGATTGCAAAATGTGTTACAGCCTTTGTCTTCAGAACACTCAATAACTAACTGCTTCAGACTACCAGGAGTGTCCACGCACAGCAAATTCTGTTCTCTAAAATCCAGAACGAAAATTCCTGTTTACCAAATACAGTTTTTCATTTTGATGCCTTTTTCAAGTTCAAAACTGGGTGGGTGGGGGGGAAGTGTTATGAGCTGCATTGGTCAGAAACAGAAATATTCCAGGTACAGATAAATATTTGAGGAGTTTTACTTCTGGGAATTTAGTGAACTTAGGAAATCTATGCATCATTGATTCACTCTTTGGTAGTGGTCCAAATTACACAAGATCCACATTATTAACTTGCGTAGCTGATAAGACACATTTGAATTCCCATATTCATGCACTCCCCACCCCCGCCAAAGAAATGTGGAGAAACAGCAAAAGCAGTCTTTTGACTACTCTGGTGGTCTGCAAGTGAGTAGAAGAGGCTCTATAAAACAGGCAGAGACAGAATTCATTGGCAGGGGAACGTACACGTTACTGCCTTCCAGCGCCCATATACCGTGCTGCTTCCTGACTGCTTGCAGTGATCACAGACAGCAGCCAACCAACTCCCTGTTGCCTTACAGACCAGAAACCAGGAGGGAAGAGACCTCAACAGGCCAACTGTCTACAGCAGGGAAGGATCACCTGTGCACAAACCATATCTTAACTTCCTTTTCTTACATCATACTTGTGCTGAAGCTTTCACACTGCCCTGAGGAAGTGTGATGCCCGTACTTGATTATCCTTCCTGCTGGAAGGTTCCACTCAGTGGTCTAAACAGATGAAACCTAAGCCCATGACTTCTCCCACGATTAGTGGGCATGGAGAGCATTTTCTTCCTCACCTCTTTGTTCAAAATAGTTCTAAATCCTAATCCTTCTCTGACATATTTGCAGCCGAGACCTTCTGTTTGACCTCATTTGCAAATTTAATAAGAACAATCTTTCTCTCATCCTCAAGATTGTTAATGAAAATACTGATCGACAGTTAACCCAGAATAAATCTTTGCAGACCCCACTTTGCAATGTCCTCTGTTCTGATAAGAAACAACTTTCTAGCATGGATTTCCAACCAGTTTTGCCAACACCAAATGACAAACAACTTCTAATGAGATTTCTCTACCTTGATTATGGAGATATAATTGGAGAAAATCAAAAGTTTGATTAATGCCAAGTTATACAATATCCACTGCTTTCCTTTAGACCATAAAACTGGATTAGACTGTCACAGGAGAAAACTCAAAATATTTTGAAAGCCATTTGTTCTAGACAAATCCCATGGAATGCTGCTGACTTTCTCATTATGTGCTAACAGTTTCATTATTTGTTCCAGTGTTTTCCTGGCAGATAAAGTTAAGCTGCTGGTCTGTACATGGAACTTCCCTATCCCCATCTGAAAGGTAATTGTTTTTTATCTTTGCCAGGAGACATCACCCATTCTACGTAAGGGCTCTTCACTGCTATTTCGGAGAGCTGAGTTTGCTCCAGGCTTTTCTCTACGTACCCTACGGTGACTTTTCACAGTACCTAGCTGATCTGAGAACAATCCACATTCTTTTTCTTGCATTCTTCTGTGTTTGCTGCTGATGGCAGCTGCACATTTTAGTTGAAGCTGAAGCAATTAAACTTGAAACACTGATGTCCTGGGCATTACTCATCCACAGCCTTCCCTCTTCACTGAGGACCAACACTTCTCCATCTTCCTCTTGCATCTCCTGTACTTGGTGCAGTATCTTCTCATCCTTTATATCCTTCTCACTTCCCTCATCATTTTGTGCCTTGGTCTTTTGGCTCTGTCCTCCCAGGCTCACACACTAGCTTTTTGTATTCCTCCTTGGTGATTTGACCCAGTTTCCATAGTTTGAACTGTTCTGCTTTGCATTTGTGGTGACCGAAGGCATCGTGACTTAGCACTAATAAACAAAGCCTATTAGATGCACAAAGCACACCAGAGAGATCTGGGCCACAGCCCCCGCCATCCAGCACACCCAATTTCTCTTTTCTTACTGATCTGAGAGACTTTTGCCTGAAAAAAACAGGAGACAGACACTTTTTTTCTGGGATGCAATTAGCAATTATTTGCAATAATGTCTAAAAACTGGCCTATGACTCAGCTATTCTAGACACTCAACATGCAGAGCAACCAAGTCTCTTCCTTAGATGACTAAGGTATCACATGCAAAACTGATGGGATGGCAGAGGGAATTGGGAGCAGACCTCCAGGTCCTGGGCTGGGAGCAGCAAGAATCAAAGGGCAGTGAGCCCATTGGACCTCCTGCACAACACGCATTCCTCCTGTGATCTACTGCTGCCTTCAGTAAGACGAGAAGCAATAAGGAATCAGGGAGACTACGCTGAGCAGCCCCATAGGCAAAAATCCTGGGTCAGTGGCCTGCCTGCTGCCAAGACCGAAGGGTGCAACACACTAGAAATGTTAAAAGGACAAAGTAGAATCATAGAATGGTTTGGGTTGGAAGGGACCTTAAAGATTATCTAGTTCCAATCCCCCTGCTATGAGCAGGGAGTACTCCAGGTGGGGTCTCACCAGAGCAGAGTACAGGGGCAGAATCCCCTCCCTCGACCTGCTGGCCACGCTTCTCTGGATACAGCCCAGGATACGGTTGGCTCTCTGGGCTGCCAGCGCACACGGCCGGCTCATGTTCAGTTTTTCATCAACCAGTCCCCCCAAGTCCTTCTCAGGGCTGCTCTCTATCCACTCTCCACCCAGCCTGTCCTTGTGCTTGGGATTGCCCCAACCCAGGTGCACCCCCACCGAGCGGTCCATCTGTCAAATCCATGTCTCTCCAGTTTCGAGACAAGGATGTCATGCGAGACAGTGTCAAAGGCTTTGCACAAGTCCAAGTAGATGACATCAGTTGCCCGTCCTCTATCCACCAGGGTCGTGACCCCATCGTAAGTAAAGACCCATCCTGAGGTATCTCGCAGGTCTTTACAGGCAGTTTGTCCAGGTGTGGGGGGCTGCTCCGGAAAAGCTGCAGAGATGCTTGCCAAGAGGGTAGATTGGCATCAGGAAGGGACACACCTGCAGAGCCTTGAAGAGTGAAGAGAACAGCTTTGCTGGCACTTCAGTGCTGTGGCAGGGAAGGGGAACAGCGGGAGTGCAGGCAGAGGAGAGGTGGTCACAGCAAACCGGTAAAAGCAAGAATCTCAGAGAAGTGTTTTAACGGAGTAGAGCGGGGCAGGCCTGCATTTCCTGAGGCCCAAGGCAAGGGCAGGGCAGTAACAGAGATGAAGTCACACTCCCAAGTTTCTAGCATCTCCAGGTTTATCTGGTTGTGGTGTTTTTTGGATTTTTTTTTTTTTTGCATCTGAATGAAAAAATGCCTGGTGATGGGAAGAAAACAGGATTAATTGAACTTTTCCAGGATTTTGATTACCCTGGAAGCCCAGTTAAAGAATTGGGATTGGTTTAAAGGTACCCACAACCCTGTTTATGCACAAAGAAAGTCTCCAGCAAACCTGCAGTAAGTTGTTCAAGCTCAAGACCCACTGTGGCTGCGAAAATCTTTAATACCTCCCCCTGCACTGTGTATACCAGAAGGAACGTACGAGCCCTAGATAAGCTAACAAGCACAGACACCCTAGCTGCATAGACATATCAGAAAGGTTGAAATGTTAGGCAGAAAGTCTGCAAAATGTAGAAGCAGCTTCAGCACCAGGACCCAGAGGGAAATCTTAGTCAGAGACAGCAACAGGGAGCTGACCTGAATGATAATCATGGTATTGGCAGCAGATCAAGGAGAAAGATGGAGGGAAGCAACCGAAGGCTCTCAGCCACGTGGAGATTGAGTGATGATTGCATCTCCAGAAGACACTGAAGAGACAGGACGAGACTTTCACATGGACAGAAGGAGACAGTACTGCAGTGATCAACCAGAGATACGAGTCATCAGTACTAAATCAGGAGCTATTTCTTTGCAGAAGAGGTTGTTCCCAGGTAAGGTCCAAGGAGGATGTGTGTCAGAGGCGGGTGCCATCGCCGCAGAAAGACAGAGCAGGCAATACCGTATCACAGCCTTGCCCCCGGGTCAACCCCAAGCCAAGAAGAGCCCAACATGACCACTTCACTCCAACAGTGAGTAACAAGTCACTGTAGGCTTAGAGCAGACATGCATAACACCACAAAACCATTCAGTAATGGGGGCTCTGGGGGAAGATCACACCTGAGCAACTGGGCTAGATAAATTAATAAGAGGAAACAACACTTTGGTGAAAAATACAACTGATCATCCTTCTTACTTCTGTTGAAGTGAGGTTTGAAATCCTTTGGACAGTAACGAATAGCCCTGCTGACCAACAGGTAGCATGAGAAAAACATTGTGGTTTTGGCGTGTTACAGAAATAGGCGTAACTTGTGTCACGCTTGTTGCCTGGCTGTCTTATTCCTCAGCAAACCCCCAAAAATTAGCCAAATTCAACTAACTGGATTAACTAACTGCACCAATACAGCCCAGAGAAACCTCATTGCTTCTGGCAGTCCTCAACAGCTCTTCTGGGCAGAGAGACACAGGCATCACTGGGGAGGGAGAGCACACGCCTCTGTTCATCACCTATCTACACGTCGGTGGGACAAATTCCACACCACCCCCCGTGATGAGAACATGGGCAAAAGCCAGCAGCTGCCACAGGGAAGGTTTTAAAGGACCCAGGCAAACCAGCAGTGGCTCAGCTGTGGCTGGACCCAGCCTGTGCATTAGAAGCTGAGCTGGTCTCTATTCACAGACATCTTGGTGAACCCTTTGGCTCGTGGGATGTTGGAAAGCAAACAAACCACAATGGGAATTTCTGACTAAATTATTTAGCCTCTCAGTTCAGTATTAACTATTACTGAATCACTTTGAGGAAAAAAAATCTTCTTTTGACTTCAGAGGACTCCAGATCAAACCCCAGTCTGATTATGTGATTTTATTTCTAGATGGAGAGGATCTGAAATTAAAAACAATAACACACGCTGACATGTGATTCCTGGGTCTTTTTGTATTTCCTATAATTTTTTTTTCAATTGGAATAACCCAGGTGCTTGCTTCAAAAGAAAGCAGGATATCTGTGACAAATGTTTGTTCATTCACTTTCTTCCAGTTTCCCTATAAAATACCAAATCTTCTAAGAACTACCCACATTTTCCATGATGCTAATCAAAGGTATCATTATTGATGAAGAGCATGTTAGGGAAGGGGAAGAGAAAAGAAAAGATTTTTCCCCTAAACAAGAGTCTCTAGGATCAGGACCCTGGCATCAAAACCGCCCCAAAGAGCCCTCCCGTGCACGAAGCATCGTAACTGAAGGGGAAGGCACCGAAAGGGCTAGGGGACAGAAATCCCTTGTCTTCTCTCCAGTGCCTACACAGCCAGGGGAACCACATACCCTGTGACACCGTACTGCCATCACCAGCAGCAGGTCATAAGCTTTGTACCAAGCTTGCAAAGCCTCAGGACTGTGAGGAAGTGGAAACGTGGGATACTGGGGATAAGAGCTGTGCCACAGGTTGGCACTGGGAGTCCACAGCTATAAACAACTCAGTTACTCAGTACAAACAACCAGTTAGAGAAATGCAGACCTGGAGCTGGGCAAAGTTGGGTTTAGGTGTGACAGAGAACACAGAAGCAAAATCTAATATATGAAAAGGCCACTGCATATGACAAATTTGGACATAATATAGCTGCAGACCATGAAGGAAGAAGCAATTGTGTAAAGGTTTCTTTGCTCAATGAAGAAAGAACGAAGGTGTAAAGGCATATAACAGATATAAAGAAATTACCCCAAAAGGACCCTAGAGCAAGGAAACCAAAATCACCATCAAGAACATCCCATTCTTACCAGAGAACTCAGACACTGACGACCTGCTTTAACACCCTCATTGCTACCAGGACGAAGACACCCACCTTAAGAGCCAGGGGAGCAAGACAGGGATGAGCATAACCCCAGAAACAGGTAGAAACCAAGTGCCTGAGTAAATATTTTAATGGCATTATTTCTTTTTCTGCAACAACCAATCTTGTTTAACAATGATTAAATTCTCAAGATACTATATGTTCTAGGCATAAGTTCTTGGCTTTACTTACACGTGTGCTTCCCTTTTGACCACAGAGAAGATTTTGAATGTAACATCACCAGCATTAATTTCTAAGTGAAAAGAGGCTCAGCACAAGTTTTCTTTTACGTATTGCTTAATGGGATTTGGCAACTACTTTCTCTCCAACTGGGTTTCCTGTGGAGAGCACTCCCCCAGTTGCAGCCGGTGTTGCTGCCTCCCCATTCTCTTTGCAAAGACAGTACGAAAAATCCTCTGTTCTGCTACTGAAGCCACAAATTAATTTTCTGTTACAGCTGGTGCCACAAAGCTGCTGCGAATGGCCTGTACTGTGTTCAGTGGCAGTGTCCCTTATCCCACAGCACCATCTCGTGGGAAACTGCAATTTGCAAAAACCCACCAGCAAAACCAGCAATTTGGATTAAACCCACTTCCAAGAGGCCCATCCCTCTTCCCACAGCTTCAAATTCCTGTGAGAATCTGCCTCGGCACAGCAGGACCAGCATGGCAACCCTGCAGGGCTCCCACTACCTCCTGGGTGGAGCTAAGAGGACAGGGAGCCCCCCACCGTCGCACAACCTTGCCCTGAGTTTATTTTTCCAGGAGGAAGCAAAGCATCCTGTATCACATTGCAAAAGCCTTGCCTAGCCTAACGTGCTAGGAAGGGTCAAGGCTCAGAGCAGGAGCAGAAGCACAGCAGCTATTTAGCCCACCTATAAAGCACCCTCTTGCAATTCTCTCCTTCCCAGAAGAGCTTCACGTGCTGCCTGCTCAGCTCTCAGGACACAATCGGGATGACTAGCCCATGCAAGTCCCCCACGTCATGTGGTCATGTCCACATGGATGGCAAAGCCTCCAACTCCTCAGCTGCCACTGCCTTTCTCCTGCTCCAACCAGATAGCCCTGAAAAGTCTCCCTTGACAAAGCTGTTTCATAAAACCTCTCTTCGGGCAGTCTGGGAGATCTTACAGCGGACCCAAAAGCACAGGTCTCAGCAATATAAAATAAGTCTGGAATGGAGAAATTTTTCATCATCTCCAAAAGATGTTTGTATTTGGGTCTGTTGCTTGGAGGCCACGATCAAAGTGCACCAGCTATTGCTTGAGTGATTCCCCACATGTTTATAAGATATTTCACAACAGGCCTGCCATGTGCCAATGAAGATGAGAACCAGACCCTGTGGATGCAGACGAGGCTCCTGCCCAGAGGCTGTGCCAGGCTCAAACCTGGGGCCCTTCCTTTCTCCCGAGGTTTCCTGGAGAGCACGTTGAAGGGTGGAATTACCACTTCTCAGAGAAACAAACAATGTGAAAAACAGTTTTTAATGACATTTGATTTATTTTCTGTCTAGGTTTATGGAAAAATGATTTCTGTCTTAGGCACCTGCCTGCTGTTGCAGAGGGTTCACTGGGATACAGAGCACTCCCGGGCTCAGGTGCTAGATCCCACCATGGGAGACACCCACTGCTTTCTACCTTCCAGAAAAGCATCACCTGAGGCCATTTCAACAGCACCGCTTTTCCTTATGTGCATCCACACCAACTCTCCTCCCCAAAGAAATCTCTTCTGCTGCCTTTTCAATAAGAATGTCACCCTTCTAAGCCAGCACCGCCGTGAGGAATGGTAGGAGTACCAACAGCCGCTATCTGCTACAAACATTTGGCATAAAGCATATCAAACTCAGCTCTACAACTCATTGCTAATGCCTCACGCCAAAAAAAAGCCACGTGCCGGGAATCCCGTTGGAAAGCAGCAATCTGCACACAAAGGCAGGAGCCCCAGACGTTTGGCTGCATCTCACACACACACAAAACTAGAGTTTAGCCTCCAGCTTGCAACTGTAGGAGCTCACTGCTTCCAACTCCTTTAGATACCAGCCCCAAAGGATTATTAATGTGCTCGATTCATACCAGCACATCGGACACTGGATGTGGCAGGCATCCATTAAGCTTTTAGGTATCCTGCTGAGCTAACATCCAGACTGATTTATTTTTCCAAGCAGAGCAAGTGAGGTCTTGGTGATAGGGAAAGCACTGTGCACTGGTCCCACAGCCAGTATCAGACACAGGCAGCAGAGCAAACACCTCTCTCTGCCCATTTAGGCCTCTCTGAGGAGGGACCCATCAGACAGACGAGTTCACAGTGGTTTTCTCCATCCTGATCTTCACTAGATGCTCTTTGCACTGCAGTGACTCATGACCACTGCAAGTCCAGCCCTGTGGAACTCAGCAGGGCACAAACCAACATTCACACTGCTGCTTTGTCCATTCCTTGAATGAACCAGCCCATGCAGTAAAACTCTTATTTCATGTCCTGGAGCCTGTTTTGCACAGATTTTCTTCTCAGACAGGAGCATTTGTTGCACTCTCCCAACCAGGAAAGGCTGACCTGTCTTGTACAGGGAGTCAAGCTGAAAGCCTAAATCTCCCAAAACATCCTAGGAGTCCACTCTCATGAGCTTTCTCTAACATTTATGAACTGCTTATCACACATTCCTGAATCTGTTTATCAGCCCATCAGCTCCCCAGTGTTCCCTCCCCTCAAACTCATAGCATAATGAAGCCTGTCTCATCCTTTGTTTTTCAGGAAAAGTGTCTACAAGGGAAAGGATTTGCTATCAGCATGCAGACCTTTGGGAATTCAAGACAAACATGGAAAAGCTTTGAGCATATTTCAAAGCCTGATATGATTGAGTGGGAGACTAAAATTTGTACCTAGATAGAAGGACTTGCTCAGAGCTTTATAGCAGAGGCAAGATTAGACATCAGACCCTGTATTTCAGAAGCACAAACTTTCAGCAATTAAAGTTTTCCATTAATAAGCAGTAATTAGGGCTGCTGCTCAGAGCCAAGCACTTCCGACTCCACCTGAAGGTGGTAGCTGTGCTCTTGTACACTGGCCAACTCATTACAGCAGCTTCATTTGCCATCTTCAGTGCAGACAGCATTGAAGACATCTTATCCCATGCCCTCCTCTGGCACCAACATCTCCGTAACATCTCCTACCCCGCTCAGAAAGGGTGCTGGGCAGACAGGCTAGAGTAACATAGCTGAGACAGGCAATACAGGGTTTAGACTACAAGTGAACTGGGAATCTACCTTATATTAAGTGTTCGTTTCTTATGCAATAGGATTCTTTTCCACAGCATCCTCTACTTAAATGTTGGTTTGATTTTACTGAACTTGCATGCTCTGAAGGCTTTATAATGCCTAAAACTTTTCTTTTTTTAAAGAAATCTTTTTTCAAGCTCTCAAAAAGCAATGCCTGTGTAAGTTTTATTTCTGAAGAGGCACTCTAAAGAAATACTAACTCTCCTATTTAATGCAACCTGACAAAAGGCTGATGAGCTTGTGGGAGAGAACCTGCAAACATGGGCCAAAGAAGTGCAGGCACAGGGACAACAGCATTTCTAGCACTACTCCTACGGGGCTGCAGTTCACATCTGCTACAGAGAAGAGGCACAACTCAATTTGCTAAAGATGGAGCCTTCCTCATACTGTGAATGCAAGAACTTTTGGACACAGAAGCACTTCAAAACTTGAGTTCAGGGTTTTTTTTTTTGTAAGCAGGCTATTCTCTTGGCTGAACTAAATCCCCTTAAACTTTGAGAGCTTGGTCTCTGCACTAACTCTCCTCTGGATTTTGAAGCTTGAGCTGCACTCTTAATTAGTAATCTTTAAGCAGAACATGAAACAGATTTGAAAGATGAGGAGGAAATGGTAAATCTAGGGCATAGGGGATGGAGTGGTGAAAGGTTCACTCACTTGATTAAAGGGGCCTTCTTACTGTATTTAAAATTGAAAACTCATTTGAGGTTGTTGGCTTGCTTTTCACATATAGCCAGTTTTCTTTCTCACATGTGGACAACTCCACTCCTTTTCTTCCTCGCAGGAACCTCCTGCCCTAGTCTTCCTTCCCAGACCCTTTCTCTTCCCACAAGAGGGCAGAGAAGTTCTTCATTGATCTCCATCAGCAGCAGCTGCCTAAGCAAACAGCTTTACACAGGAAGGTTGGAGTAACCAGCCAACATTAACACAGCAGGCCACAGGCACAGAAAAACACAGAACCATTTTCTGCTTCTTCCAAACCATTAAAATTTGTATCCAGATTTCCCCTATAAGATGGTCATGCTGAGCAAGGTTTCTGGTCACCCACATTAGCATCAAGCCAAAGCTCCAGGAGGAGCTGCCCAAGGATAGGCATCACAGCCACATGCCAGAGGCACAGGGTACAGATCTCAGCATGTCATGGAGCTCACTAAACAGAGGAGCAGCAGCACAACGACAACTGGGAGTTTCCCATCAGGAGCTACACCTCCTAACAGAAAAAGTGTGTTCCTTGTAATGCAGCTTTTCTCTACAGCCTTCCACCCCCAACAGAAACAACACAGGCATAGACCTCCTTAAGGGCAGCAGCCACACTTAGCAGCTACAAACATCTCCCCTGCGTACAAAGGATGCTGCATACAAGCCAGCTGCCAGACTACAGATCCATTACAGCAAACCTTACATTTGTCTTCTAAATGATGAGCAGAAGTGGATTAAGACTGAAGCAAAAAATCCCCAGAGCATCATCTTTAAGAAGCTGTAAGAGAGAAGCTATCCCATAAGGTACTGTAGCCAAGAACAGGGAGAGTGCCTGGGTCTGAGCTTAAATGGAGCTCCAGGACCACAGGTGGAGGGTGTGAGTGTGGCCTCAGGTGAGGATCACCGAGGGTTCAGGCTTATTAGTGCACTCAGGGTGCCCCAGTAAAGTAGGGATGTTGCTTGGGTGAGTTGGGCTACATGATGTGCTCTTCCTAGCTCACCTGATAGAGACTATTGATTAAGATTTGTTGGGAGATGTGAGAGAGAAGATTGCACATGGATATTTTTAATTTGTTATATTCATTTTTTATCTTTGTTCTGCTACTAAGTGTTGGCCTGATGTTACCTGTTTTAAAGCTACAAAGTGTAGTTTTAGCCTTTCTTAGGACACCTGTAGGAACAGCATTGATGGTTTCTGTAGCTCTCTTGGGCTGTCCTAGGCTTCTGGCTAGAAAGCCTTCTCTAAAGGGTGTGTGCAAAGATAGCTGAGCTTGTGCTGCAGTCAAAGCTTCAAGCTCTGAACACTGCTATGGCTCCAGGCTTTACTGGGTTTCTTTTTTTCTTTTCTACTACATATATATTTCAGCTAAATGCATATGCTGGAGACTTAAAATCCAGTTTGTGGTCAGCAGACCATTGTAACTGTCCAACCCTGAAAACTTTCATAAAGCAGCAGGTAGTAGTTTCTCAGTGGCCAAGTTCAGAAATGAAAAGAACTTGTTCAATGTTTTCCTTATGTATCCTTGAGTCTTTTGTTGAACCAAGGACTCACTGTCCTTCCTCTGCCCACAGCTTGGATGTGTGGCTGAACATTCTCAGCTGTCTTTGGTGGCTGTAGGGGGGATGGACCTGTGCCCACACTTAGAATCACAGAATGGTTTGGGTTGGAAGGGACCTTAAAGATCATCTAGTTCCAACCCCCCTGCCATGGGCAGGGACACCTTCCACTAGACCAGGTTGCTCAAAGCCTCATCCAGCCTGGCCTTGGGCACTTCCAGGGATGGGGCATCCACAGCTTCTCTGGGCACCCTGTCCCAGTGCCTCACCACCCTCTCTGGGAAGAATTTCTTCCTGATATCTAATCTAAACCTCCCTGATTTCAATTTGTACCCATTACCCCTTGTCCTGTCACTACAGGCTCTTGTAAAAAGTCCTCTCCCAGTACCCTTGTAGCCCCTTCAGGTACTGGAAAGCTGCAAACTTGTGCTCTCAACTCAGCCTTTGGGCTGCCATGACTGGGTTTTATACTTGTGGTGCTGCTAAATGTTCTGCTGGATATCCAGAAAATAAATAGATAAATAAATAATAATTAGCATCCTTTAAGTATCAGCCTAGTCTCTGCAGTGTTAAGGTTTCCCTACCACATCCCCATCAGTAAGCTGGGAGCAAAAGGAAGGCTTTTTGTCTCGTTGATGTGTTACTGGTAGTGCCCCAGATGGGATGCTGGTGCCCTGGGCAGTGCTTTAGCAGAGCTGAGGCCTCTGCCCCTCCCTGCTCCCCGGGGAAAGACACAGAAGCACCGAAGGTTTCGGGCATGGGGATGCAAGATACAAATTAAAAAGAGCTGGAGGAAGACTGAAGCCACTTTATGTTTGTCCTTATACTTAGTAACAGCTATAGGTGTAACGACGTGTAAATGCTCGGCTGTGCAGAGACCCCAGAAGCGCCGGTTCGCCCAGCTGTTTGCCCGGAGCCGGTTTCCCGGCCGGGAAGCGGCGGGCGCTGCGCTCCCCCGCGCGCTCAGCA
>NW_010230506.1:0-382 GCF_000690775.1 Eurypyga helias
ATTGGTGATGCATAATTTTCTTAATCACTCTCTTGCTGTACAATAATGAACTGGTGCATCTCTAATCTGCTTATATTTCCTTTCTAATTGACACATCTTTATTCTGTTTTTCTTTTGGGATTGTTACTATGATATATATATAGTAAAGCTTATGAATCTTTATATATTAAGCTGGAGTCTGTGTTTTTACTTGGAATCCCGACATTCAGCAAGACAACTGGGACAACTGATACAGGTGCCAGTTGACACTGACAAAGGCACTGGCACAGTGGGGTTTGTATGGCTGCATTGTATCCTGCAGTGGGTGGAGCCAGTGTGGGATATTAAGTTATGGTGGGAGGTGGACCCGATGTGGGAGGGGGACTTGTTGCAGTGGGAGGTG
>NW_010230507.1:0-214 GCF_000690775.1 Eurypyga helias
AGGTTCCAGGACAGCAAGCAGAAATTAATCCAAAGCCCCGAGGGGATAAACTCCCTCCCTGAGTCCGGGGGCTGAGAGCAGGGGGAAAGAAAATTTTCACAGACACACCCCCCTTCCCAGAGCAATTTCCCTGACAAAAGACGCTGACTGTCTGCTAATCACGAGACACCCGGTCCGAACAAAGACCAAGCTGCTGAGAGAGAAAAAAAAACCC
>NW_010230507.1:246-1682 GCF_000690775.1 Eurypyga helias
CCGAACAGACACTCTGGGGAGACCCCCACACACACCTTCCAGGTCCAGCCTCTGCAAACTTCCCCCCGGCCTGCTCCTAGCGCCGCCAGTATGGGGGACAGGGAGGTGGGGAGTGAGGGTGTGGTACAGTGACCACTCAGCTTGATGTATTATGGAATGAAACAAAATCTTACAGTCTGCCCTGCGAGAACAGTTCATAGCTGCCTGGGACCCGGACAATTTCTTACGACACCTATGGAGTACCAGAAATGAAATTTCACTCCTCTTGTTGTAAACTAGCCATACAGATGAATCTGCTTCTTACAACTCAGCTACTCCACCTATTCTTGTGTGTGGAACCATTGACATTTACAGTTTTTCCTGACAATGTCATCACAATTTCAGGAAAATTACGAAGTTTTGACAAATATGTACTTCAAAAAAAGAGTATGGAACACAATTTTTAGTCATGAAATAGAAATAAATAAGAGAAAGATATAAACATGAGTGAACTACTTTTCACATTAACATAGAATATATTTGTTAAATTTCACACAAGTTGCAAGGTCGAGTACATAAGTCCAGAATAAGAGAAATCTGATGTTCTATGCAAGTCTCGTATAACTTGAATTTAATTAATTGATGAAATAATCTCTTGTTAAAACTTTTTGTTATCTATGGCTTCATGCTTTATGTAATGCATGGTATTCACACCCTGCTTCAGAAGATGGTTTCTTTTGCTTGTACATTTACTGTTACTGTAAAAGTGTGCATATACTTCACAATTTATTTGCGAAACTGTTTTGTGAATAAAGAAATATTATGATCCACATTTTGTAAATCAAAATCGAGGAGAGATTAAGATAAAAATTTTTCACTAACATTGAGAGAAATATTCAATGTGAAAGTATTTCGTGTTACACTCCCATTATACTACACTCCCATTTCCCATTTGCTTTACTCATTTTACTCCCCAAGCTTCCAAATTTGTATTATCCTTTCTCGTTTCTCATGTATCTTTTTTTTTTAATTAGTTTTCTCATTGATCAGTATATAAAACCAGGTTGTGAACAGCATTAAATTAATTCTATCTAATTAATGGCTTTTACTAGTTCGATATCTAATCAGAGTCACAATTAATGAAGAGAGATAGACCTCACCAGAGGGAGATTCTAACTGTCTCTCTTAAACCTTGCTGTTCGAACAACATGAATTATGCTCCAGAAGGTCCTGCATCTAATGGACCTTAAGGAGATCCTGGAGGTCTTGCTCATATTACCCCTAAATATGGTATAAATTCTCATTGCCTGGGATAAATTTTGTTACAAGCATTGCACTGTGGTGAAAACATTTTGGACTATTTAGGAGCAGAGCAGAAACAGGTAAGGGAAAAAAAAAATGACTGAAGAAAAGACCACCAAGACACTGTCGCAGAAGGCCACCTTATTCATCAGGCA